>NW_017100161.1:4130924-4131215 GCF_001263275.1 Habropoda laboriosa
CTTCTGGAAGGGCCTAGTCAAATCACTTGTAATTATCACACGATCATACTCGACGCGATGGCATGTAAGTTTTTTTTTTCTTGATCCGTTACATCGTTTACTTTTCTCTCGCATGATTCTTTTCCGTTTTCCTTCACACACTTGCAACATGCTTCGTTCCTTTGTCTCTCATTCGTTTTCTCGCTTTTCTTTCGTGACTTTCGGAGGTGATTCGAGCTCGCGACGCGAAACACGCGCGTACATTACTACTTGCGTCCGCGGTTCTTCGTGAACGTACATCGTTTTCCTTCA
>NW_017100161.1:4131271-4134917 GCF_001263275.1 Habropoda laboriosa
TATTCGTGTATGAGTGTACATGTGCGCACGTGTGTGTGTGTGTGTGTTTGTGCGGTGAGCCCGTCGATCTATCGTCGAGATTAAAAAAAGCAAAAGGAAAGAACGAAAACGAAGCAGATACATATATTCGACAATGACGAAAAAAGGAAGCAAAGAAACGATACACGAAACGTGTGTATAATGTATGCATGTATATGTGTGTCTATGCGTTTAGAACAAATGCCTCGTTCTTTTCCTCTCGATCCATTTGTTTCTCTTTCTTCTACCTCTTCTGACTGTTTCTTTTCTCTCTCTCACTCTCTCCTCCACCTCCACGATATTTTCCCTTCTGCTTTCCGACAATCGAGGCTTGGAAAATTCGGCCGAAATCCTGGCGCGACTTTTCTCCCTTCGTTTTTCTTCGAACGAGCGTATAAAATAATTCTGGTGCAAATGTAAAAGGATTCTACGTTTAAAATGAAGAGGAAAGAAAGAGTTAAAAGTTTCGGTCACGAAGATTTAGCCTCGCACGAGGAAAACGGGCAGAAGAGAAAAGAAAAGAATTATCAAGGAGGATCCTCCTCTATTTGTTTCTCGCGAAATTAGCCGGACCATTTATCTCCTTGCTTTCTCGCTAAATCTAAGAAACATCGCGCTCGTTGCTCATTCTTCTCTCTCTCACTCTCTCTCTCTGCGAAACAACTAGAATGTTTATTTACTTTGTGAGATCAGTCCGGGCGCGATTCCGCGCCGCGAACACCGCAATTCTTTCCATCCTCGAGGCGTTCTCCCGTCGAGTTCTACTCGCTCGTTCGCGATCCACCCTTCTCCAAACAATCTGCCAAGGTTCTTCGGGAAAATTAGCCACGAGAAGAGACGCGAAGAAAGAAAGAGAGAGAGAGAAAGAGGCAAAGAGAGTTTCCAAGTGTAGGATCAAGGAGGGAAAATAGAAAGAACGTTATTAGCGTGATGCTCGAACACTCGGCTTGCAAGTCGAAGGTGTCCCATTTCCCTTACTTTTCCCTTGGTTCCTCCGGCTGATATCAAGACTGAGATACGTGACAGATTTTACAGAGTCTGCATCCTAAGAAGGACGTTAGAAGAGGGGATGAAATCGCGTCCCTCCCAATTTTGCCCTGAGTTTTACTGAGCAAACAGGAACACACAACTTAGGAGGCCTGAGATGGATACAGTAGACTTGTTCGATGACGAACAAAAACTTTGACGGGGGTAAGAACGCCTAACAGCTGGAATTTTCATCCCCTCGAGACAGGAGACGAGAAAATAGACTACGAGAAGGACGACAGGGTTTCAGAACTGGATCAGAAGGAAGGTCGAGCTGAGATTTTTGGGCTACAAAACCCACCCGGGACACCAAGGATTAGATGGCTATTGCTATCTAGTGGACGGAAATAGGGGGGGCTAGATTAGCCAGAAGGGCAAGATATTCAGACAAACTTGGTGTTGAAAAAGTGGGACGTGCCTGTAATCGCTAAGGATTGGCACTTGGACCACCAAGAGGGCTGTGGATGCGAGAGAGTGGGTAAAGAATGGTGAATAGACACTAGAAAGGAGCGTACGGTAGATTGGAAGTGGTTTAGAACAAGGTACATCCTGATGCGAAAGATAGAAGAAGGTAAGATCAGGGAATCACAGAGCGAGGGTGACTGAGAGAGCGAGAATTGTAGAAGTTGCAGAGCTGAAGTATCGAAGAATAGTTCTAGAGTTCGAGTCGTAGAGAAATAGTCCTAGTTGTTACAGAGTTATTTTTATTCTCGAGTCTATATTATCAGATAAACTGTTATTGTTAACAATCGTGGATTATAGCCTGTCTACAACCCCAAGCATCCCTGTGAAAAAGGGTCTCGAAGAGAGGAGGTGAAGAAAATACTCTTTCTCGTTGGACGATCGTTTTTCTGGTTTCTCCACGCTTTCGAACCGATCACTCGAATTAGAAACGATTTCGTCCGACGATGAAACAAGAAAAGAAACACAAGTGGATCGAATTACATTTAACGACAATTCGAAGTTGAGCCTCGATATGCAAAAACAAAAAAATAGTCTCTTTGGTCGAAGAGGTCTGTTTCCTTCTCGATTATCCATTTAACCGTTTACACGCCGTGTCGACGCGTCTGATCGAAAGAAACATTTAAATACACAGATATAATATAATATAATACGCGTTTAAATAATTTCATAGTTACAGCTACGTTTAAATATCGTTCGCGGACTAAACGCAATATTCGTCCCTTACAGTACAAACGCGAATTTCGAATACATTTGGGAAAGACTACAAAAAAAAAAGGTGAATCTTTCGATTCTGGAACACGCGGAACCCAGGAGATAAGGGAAAGAAACCGCAAGAACGAACGTGTAATCAAATTCGCGGCTCTGTAAACGGTTAATCCCTCTGCGTTCTCTGGTCGTGCACAGGTATGTGCGAAAGTGTGTGTGCGTGCGCGCGTGTGTGTATGCTTGTGTCGTCAAGTAAAAGAAGAGAAGAGGAGTGACGAGGAGGATAGAGAAAAATGTAAAAATCGAGACGCGTGAAGACAAAGAGGAAGAGAAAGAGAGAGAGAGAGATGTATAGAGGAAATGAAAGTGAAAGAAACTTAAAATACTATCGCTCGCGCAACTCGTCACATCTTTCGCGTTTTCGTTCGCTCATCTGCTACGATCTAAAAATTCTTCCGAGACCTTCGAAGTCTCAACGACGAGCATTTCGAAATTTCCAGCGTAAATTGCCAATTTCTCCAAAGGTTTCAACTCGTTGCTCGATACTCGGTATCGGTACACACAGTGCGGATGTTGGAGAAACGTTGAAATACACCGACAAGGAAAAATTGCAATTTAAATTAGAAATTGCCGAAACGTGATTAGATACGCAGAAGCGAAGAACGAACAAAGATAAACGCTCGGCAAACGCCACGCTAAAGTCCCGCACGAGGATCAGGATCGCGCGAGAGCGAGCGACGATCGCGAGACCCGCCCTCGATAAACTCTTCAAGTGATATGTTGGGACGTCGTTTGAACGTCGAACACGTCAAACGCGTCGCGGTTGGTCGAAAAAGTTCTCGGTGTGTTTGTTCGCTGCTTTCTCGTTACAATTAATTTCTCGATTCGTCGAATCGCGCTACAACGCACACCTGTCCCCGCCTCACTTCGCCGCAAACGCAGTCTGATTTCTCCAGTGGCGAATCAACTGGATAAATCTGTACAATTGATCGAGGAAAATAGAGCCAGAAAGCACCGTTCAATCGTGAGCTTATTGAAAGAAAAATAGCCCGGCATACAGGCGCAACTATGGAATATTATACAAATTACTTTAGAATTTTTAAACGTTCGAGTTTTCCAGTTTTTAAGGGACAGGCGTTGCTTGCTCGTGAAACGCGATTACACCGAACCATGTACACAAATATATACGATAATTCCAGAGCGCTCATACACAGTTACATAATAAAGAGACACTGTAATTACAAACGCTACACGTGTATCTCGGATGTTTTGTTCTTCTCGCAATATTCCCCCTGCTCTCGTGAAATATATGAATTTAATACAGCACGCGCTCCTCCTATTTATCATCCGTCTGTACACGTGCGTACATACAGTACTCTTTTCTTTCTTTTTTTTCTTATCTTCATTTTCATCTCGATAATGCGTATATGTG
>NW_017100161.1:4134953-4135569 GCF_001263275.1 Habropoda laboriosa
TGCGATCACAGGCACGTGTAATTCGCGTGTATAGAGTTTGCTTCATCTTCTTCTTTTCCTCCATTTACCTCTTTTCATTTGTTTTCTTCTGGCACACGTTCATACTCTCCCGTGCACCTTAACGACTTAATATGGATTTGATTTGTTTAAACAGCCTCTCTGTCACCTCCTATCACCTCCTCTACTAGCAGTTTTGTTACGCCGCGCGTGCGTACTACTGTTGCCAACCGTACTTGGTCGTCAGAAGGGGCGAACACTTCTGTCTTTTCCTTCTTGTTTAATCTTCTCTCTTTTTCTCTCTCCTTCCTCCTCTTTGTTATACTGATCGTCGTTAATACGAGTGAAACAACGCTACGCGAAAGGCATGAAAATTCGTTGATAGACACACGCGCGCGCCTTGCGTGTGCACGCGAAAATTTGCTTCAGAGTCTTCGATTCTCTCTTCTGTCTCAGGTTTACTTTCTCCCGTTCGCCCCTCCGTTTGGTCCATGCCTTGATATTTTTTCCTTTTTCCTTCGTTTTCTCTCCTCCTTTTCACGCGGTTCGAACCGGTCCGCGCGAATGCTGCACCTCTCCTTCTCTACGTGTTTTAATAGCGCGGAAGAAAAAGGGTTTC
>NW_017100161.1:4135964-4140699 GCF_001263275.1 Habropoda laboriosa
CTCTCAGTCACTCTCAGCAACTCTCATCCTCTCCCAGCCACTATAAACTTCTGCCAGTCTCTCTCAGTCACTCTCAGCAACTCTCATCCTCTCCCAGCCACTATAAACTTCTGCCAGTCTCTCTCAGTCACTCTCAGCAACTCTCATCCCCTCCCAGCCACTATAAACTTCTGCCAGTCTCTCTCAGTCACTCTCAGCAACTCTCATCCCCTCCCAGCCACTATAAACTTCTGCCAGTCTCTCTCAGTCATTCTCAGTCTCTCAGTCTCCCCTCTCTCTCTTTCAATTAATAAATGGCATTCTGCCCTAAATGAGTCTACATTAATCGGTGTCACTGCTTAATTCTTTAATTTACGACCTTACTACATCAGTTCCACTAACTATACTCACAAGAAGAAGGTATTTGTGAGTGTCTTCTGGAGGGTCAGCATTGCCACCTATACTGAGGTAGATCTTCAAATCTGGGAAAGCTTTCTTCAGCTGAGTGGTCAGCTTGTAGTAAGAATAACCTGCTCCAGTGTCCAAAGATGGACTCAATGGAACAACTTCAAAAGTTTCAGCATTGATTCCTGCAAATCCATACACCAAGTGTGTGCAGAGTGACAGGGCTGGGCGAACATCATCCAACTGGAATTTTCCTGGTCCTAAAATAAAACAAATTACCTTCCAATAAATATAAAAAAACAAAACTACATCCTACAATTGTGAAGTCAAGTGAATTGGGTCTATTCAGTTAGCTTGCTTTTATAAAATCAACGAATTAATCAGAATTGAAGCATTTAAGTGTTACAGCTTGAAAGATATGATCAGTGTGTGAAACGCGAACGTTTATTTATTTCTTCTTTTTAAATAACAGTTACTCCTATTCTTTAATCACTGAGCGAGCGATAGAACATTTTATAAAATAGTGAAAGAAAAAGTTTCACCTTGTCGCTCGAAGGCCGTGCTGTTCCAGTAACATACGACTTTATTATGCTCATGAGGATCAAGAGCGAGCACCGATTGCGCACAAAACACCGCAACAGCGGCGAATATTAGCACTTTCATTCTCACAGGCTGGTTCTAAAAAAAAAAAAAATGCACACACGGCAATTTTAAAATATTTAGGTCAACATGAAATATTCCATTCAGAATGTTCATAATTTCATTCAGCATTCCATGGATCTTCACTTTCACAATCCATAATAATGGACGATCTACAGTTTCACGTACATAATATATTCTACTATATAAAAAATAAAATTGTTCTTCTTCTAAAAAAGGAGATAACTGGGAGGACGAAAATTATTGAAGTATTCAGTACATTATAATGTACTTACATTTTTACCACTTTTTATATTGTACAATAGAGTCTCTTTTTATGTGGCAGAAACGTTTCACAGAAAACCGCATATAAAAAAATCGCACAAAAAAAGACATACATAACTTACGTTGGAGTCTACAACGTACTGTTCATATAGTACATTCAACAGGGAACTCCCGAATTTGCATGAAATATACGCACCGCATAACTTCCAAACCGCATTAAAGAAAGAAAGAAAAAAAACGCATAAAAAGAAACTAGAGTGTACTAACATATACTAACAAAACAAGTTTACCTACTTTCACCTTGAATGTACCAATCTAACTACACAAAATTATTGCCTCCGTTTCCAAAAAAAACTCTCAAATTCACTGTGAACTCTGAAGAAGAGATTTTGGGCTCTAAGGGAAGATCCAAGGTTACAAAAGAACTGACTGGTGAAACGAAGAGTGTAAAAGCATCTTACCTTTTCGAAAGGAAGAAGCAGACTGTCTGCCGCGATTTCTCCGTCAGGGACTTTGATACCTTGGCCGGATTGGATGACGGAGGTAGTGGGGTTAGGGGATATTACGTCAGCGAAACGATCTTCCAGAAACCGTTTCTCTGCGAGCGTGCTTTGTATTGACATGTTCGCAGAGATGAGAAATCAAGGCCACAGAGGGGCCACGAAAATGTTTCTGAGAACTTGGTTTGTTTACAATTGAAGAGACGACGCGTGGACGATTATCAATTATGTTTGCGGAATTACCATTACCATTTCTTCCATTCGAGGAGAGAAAATTTATTTACTCTTGGGGTTAGAAGAATGGTGAACTTTGGAATATAACTGTGTTCTTGGAATTAGTACTCTGTGATTTTTCGGGAAAGTTTTTCTCATCGATTAGAAAGAAAATTTGGTATCGTACATTTTTGAAACATTGCACTGCTCTTTTTTTTAATGCAATATTTATTCTAATTGAAAACATTAAATACGAAAAATAGTACATTTTTTCCGATGTAACTGGTGCCATTTTTCATTTCGAAGAAGATATTAGAAATTTATATAAGATATTTGGAATTTTTAAAGAGTCATTTTTAATATTCCATTTCTTTTAGGCATTTCAAAATCAATTTTTAAATGAAATTCTTCGTTTCTTCGTGTTAAGCGAAACTATCACGAAAAGTGTTAATGAGTTCAGGAGTCTCTAGTATCATCCTCCGTTATTTACCGTACGGTGTAACATGTTATTCCCGCGAAATATCTACGATAAATAATTACGTATTAATTTACTAAAACACAGATGCAATATAATCATAACCTTTCGCTCCAGTTATCTCATTTAATGTATATCACATGAAACTTCGCGATTCTAGCCTCTAACCTGAGGTCCCACAATAATACGTAATTATACAGGGTGGCCTACAAATCTAATACTTTACCATTTCAAAATCGAATAACTTTTTTTCTATTATACGTTTCAAAAATTTTGCTTCAGATATTCAAATAAAGTTTATTCAATTTTTAAATGGCGAAACAACTTATGGACCACCCTGTATAAACACAATTTTACTAATTCCAAATCAGTGCTTTTACCATAATAATAATAATAATAATAATAATAAAGGTGGGAGAGGGACGAAAAAAGTGTGTGTAAGGTGGTGATACAGCGCGTGCAGCAACTTCCGATTCACTCTCCCTTTCCACTCACCCTTTTTCTTCCTTCGTCCGATATTTTTCGCTCGAAATATCTCGATAATACATACATTCTTTTTTTTTTTTTGCGTTTTTTTCGGTTTTTTCTATTTTGGGTTGGTGACAGTAGCGCCATGATCCATCGTAAATAAACACAGCCGATTGGCATTGCTTGTCTCTGCGCATGTGCGCGCCCTCGCTTACTAAAGGTGAGGTAATCCCCGAAAAAAGGTAGAAACGCGCGCACGCGCAGATCGTCCTATGATCTAAAGACTTCATTTATCATCTGTATTCTCGACACACACGGATACGACGAAAACGAAGGTACACTTTTTTGTCATTTTGTTTTTTTTTTCTTTTTTACTTTTTCATATTATTAATAGCTTTTTTTCTCGTTATACGATAGTCAGTGAAATAAACGAGGTTGTTTAAAACGTATATAATATATAATATGTACAAGCGCGAGTCGCGATCATAGCGCGAAAGACAAAGTTTCTTCATTTTTTTTCTCCTTCTTTACGGTTATAACCTCTCTTCGCGTGTTTCGTTCTCTTCGTCGCAGTTCCATCGTCGTTCGTGCTCGCGAAAGATCGACGAACCACGATCGAACAGTGTACGTCTCGATCTTCGACAGAGACGAAGAGTAAACGAGACCGCACCGTACAATGACTTGTATCGGTCATGTTCGGATTCGAAAGTGTTTCTCTCCACGATAATAGACTTCTTATAATTTATATCCTTACGATTAATTGCAACCATATCGGCGTATCGTCCCCGTATAAAGTACCGCGGGGAGTTGTTGATTGATTTTGCGTTAAACGGACACGCGATGCTCATCTCTCCTTCCCCCCTCTCCGACCACGCTAATTCTCACCCTCGAAACGAACAGCGGCCTTAATTGGACAGCGAAGAAAATGAACTAAAAGCTTGCGAAAGACGGGAGAAAAAGGTATCGCGGTCAAAGTTTAACGATCACACTTCCTTCTTCGTCGTTAAAAAGTAAGAAAGAATTAAAAGAGTAGGTAAAAGAAAGAAGTATAAAGAACGGTTGTCGAAAAATGAAGAGCTAGGCGAAGAAATTTGAACACGATAAAATAGGCTCCAGACACGACACGATCGGGGAAGAAGGGGGAAAAGCTTCAACAGATCTGAAACGCTAACGAAACGCGCAAATAACAGTCTACTACACGATATCTTCGCGAACATAGAAAAATACGAGTGTCTATTTACAAAACAAACGATAAACCTCTCTCTCTCTCTCTCCCTTCTCTTTCTTCTCTCGCCATATACTTGTCCGTCCCATTCCTCCTTGCACGCTCCACGTCTCTCTTTCTCTCTCACAAATAATATGTGTGTGTGTGTTTCTCCTCTTCGCATAGTACACACCACAGCAAATGTGTCCAAAAAAGAAAACCGAACAGAAGAAGTGTACGCTTTCGCGTTTCCGGTTTACAGGTGGAAACGCGTCACGTGTCAAAAATTGTAAAAGGCCATTCTTGCGAATTAGTATATACCCTTTTTGTTTGTTTTTTCTTTTTTTTTCTTTTTCTTTTTCTTCAGACGAAACACCCATCTATAGCTTACTGTTGACTGGAGGATCGGTTTTTTCTCTCTCCTCTCTCCTGCAATCATGGCCGATCACAACGTCGCCGGCCATATTTGACACGCCCGCGTCGAATTTTCTCTCTCTCCTCTTGCACTCACGCGCGCCTCGCGGAGCTTCTTCTCTTCGTTCCTTCTTTTTTCCTTTCTTTTTCCTT
>NW_017100161.1:4140734-4155332 GCF_001263275.1 Habropoda laboriosa
CCCCGTCGTTTAATGTTACCAGCGACGAGCAAACGCTGGACACCTTGCGACTCCGTCGTCCACACAGAGGACACTCTCCAACTCCGGTTTTTCTTCTTCGTTAACGCGCGGTGTTTTTACATAAAATCCTACATATGCATATATATATATACGGTATGTATCTGTTTCTCTGGCTCTGTCTATTAGTGTGTGTGAGTTTGTTGTAACGTGAACTCATGGTTCTATGTTTACGCGTGTGAATTCGTGTATAAGATGGATGGTGAAATGTGTGTGTGTGTGTGTGTGAATACGCGGTGTGTGTCTCTCTTCGTGGTGAGGATACATTGTTACACATACATATATATACACGCATCGATATGTATGCATATATGAATGTGTACATACTGCGTGAGAATCGGTGTCGCGTTCGCTCGTTCCTTTCTGTGCCGTGTGCAGAGTCCGCAAAGACGATGCCTGGGCGAATAATTCCGCGGCGCGAGTTACACGATAAAATAAACCGACGACAAACTGACAGACAGCAAGTAGACGAAGGAGCGGCGACCATAGTCGGCTTAGGTCATATACCGCATCACCGCGCGAAGCGCGTACAACAGCTCCGCTTGCATCCGCGCTTCCAGGATCATCAGATTCACGTGGACCTGGAAGAAGAAACACGCGAAAGAAACGCGAATTAGCAAATGAAAAATCCTCCTCTGACGACGAAAACAGGTTAAAATCATGTTCAATTATTTCGTTTAATACACCGGCCGAAGGACAAGTGACTTTTTCTCCATCTTTTGCAATTCAACGCGGAATCAATTACGCGAGATAGCTTGACTAAACAGAGTATCGTGGAAATATTGTTTAACATTAGAATATCCAGTTTGGGGGGAGAAGAAAAATACACAGGTAGGTACCACTTATAATACCACTTTCATAATCATCCGTACACAATTCGCAACGTCCACCATGCCTGAGTCACCAAACCAGAACACGTGAAACCGGAATGCATGCGCGAACCGGGGAAATCGTATTCAAATTGGATGATGCATATATCCGGCGTTACATAAACAGCGGTCGAGACGGACATCGGCGAACGAGCAAAACGATGATAAAAAAAAGAAAAAGAGTGGAGCGAAGAGAACCATTAACCGTGTAGAATGTTCAAATGGAAGTGAGAGATGGAAGAAAAAGAAGAAAAAGAAGGAAGCTACAAACCTTTTCACTATGCTTGAACTCCCTCATAACGCGATCGTAATCCCTCTTGGTAACACGTTCCGGATAACAGACGGCACTCTTGATGAACGTCTTGAGGCTACGCTCGAGCAGCTGGTTCACCTCGTTGTAATCATAATCGTCGTGCCTGATACCGAACATACACTGAATGTAATTCCAGATCGCCCGTCTGAACCGGGACGTGTCCACCTTGTTATGCGTGCCCATCGTGTAGTACGTCAAGTTGTAGGCTGTCTTGAATTTGTCGTCGAGAAGATTGCCAACGTCGTTGTAGAGACGGTTCACAAGCGAGTAGCCGTGATCGTCCCACGAATAGTCCTGCACGCGGAACGTCGGTATATCGTTCAGCTGGCCACGCTGAAAATAGAGAAAATCGAGAGGCGATCGTTTAAACATCCTGCGTAGGATCATTTATTATTATTATTGTCAGTTGCGGTAAATATCCTTCATTTCTCAGTGTCGAGTTCTATCTCTACACCCTTGCTTCGATCGTTTCTCTCGTCTTTTTTTATTTTTAAAGAGCTTCGAAGAAATCTTGGGAAAAATCTACCTTCCCAATCGTCGATCACACAGTTTCTCGATCCTGTTTGAAATTTTTTTTAACCGGTTATCGTTAGACGCGTTGCTCGGAGAGCCGGTAGAGAACCATGTTTTTCATTTCTTCCCGGTTTCCCGTTGGCATATTAAAATCGCGCCACCGCTGTTTAAGGTTAAACGCACGATTCGGTGGGACACGTGTGACCGATCGTAAATATTCATGGTATCGGCGGTGGAAACGGTAATCGAAACGACGAAACTTAAATATTCAGCGGCGAGCGTCGCCTTGAAGCGTACTTTCGAATCGGGTACGTGAAAACAACACGCGAACGATTAGTTCTGTGACCGAGTTGATCGCGAGCTTGCACAGCCTGTTCAATTTCGATCCAAAACTGTTTATTTATCATCTTCAGTCCTTCGATCTCTTTTTTTTTTTTTCTTTGCTTACCATAGTTGACAAAAACGTGTAGAATATTTCGGTACAATCAGATAAAGAATTCCTAACTTTTAACCAGTATTATATCTACAATTTAATAGCATATACCCGTTGCCCTCTGACCCTAAGATTCGTCAGAGATTTAACAAAAAACCAAGGCTGATAAACTCTAAACCTCTAACACATGACCTACTTGAAAAAAATTTCACGAGTATTTGAAGGCAAAAACACTTACCTTGGCGAAGTCCTGATAGATGAAGGTGGGATCCTCGATGAAGTGGCCGATGTCAGAGTCAAGGACTGAGCTACTTCTCTGCGGCGCCGCGGCCAGCTCGGCGGATTGCGTTTCCACGGTCTCGAACCGTTTCGATAGCTCTTCTTGCGTGATCTGATAGGACTCTGATTTCTCCGAAAGACGTTTCATGCGTTCCATCAACGCTACAACGCCAACCTCCTGCTCGCCGACTATGCTCGGCGAGGACGGTGGCGACGGCATATTTTCTGTGCAGATCGAGAATAATAATCGATTACTACAAGTCTACCGAATGGAAAAAACGATTAATATTAATATGCATTTAAGCATGTGTTCAGAGAGCAATAAATATACGCGATAATTATATACGGTAGAATGTTCTGGAAAGAAGAGTCAACCTTCGAGTTAAATTATGGTGTCTGGTTATCTCTGAGAAGTATAAGCGAATCTTAAGTAGACGCAACAACACTCGACAGCCAACTTACCAGTCTTGCCATCGCCGTTCGGAATCTTCTTGGGACTACTGGAAAGCTTGTCTTTGGCAGTTGGTATGTTATTGCTATTATCCTGGAAATTTTCTTTGTAATGGTGCCCGGTTACGTTGTCCAGCTCCTCGTTGATCCCGCAGGAGAAGACGAAAGACGAGAGGGAGTGGAAGTGGGCCAAAAGGACTATCGCGTGAACGACTTCGGCTAGAGACCAACTGTCCGTGCCTTTTGTCAGTTTCTGTGAACGAGAAATCGATCGTTTTCATCTCTTTTCTTGCTTTTTTTTTTTTAATTGTTCATATATAGAGATTAATTTCGACGAGCCCTGACCTCTATGTGCGTTTTGTTCAGCAACCACGGCCTATGGGCTAGAATCTTGTTAATCTCATACAGATCCTGTAGTTTTCTCGGAATTGATTGCAAGCCTCGTAACCACGACGGGTCGCCACCCTGGAGGATAAACTCTCCTTTCTGTAGATTTATCAGATAGCTGCACTGATGCCTTCCCGCGGCCTGGAAAACAAATAACATTGCAAACGTAAGAATAAACCAATCTGTGAGAACGGTGGAACCAGCTGGCGACGTTTTCGATCCACTCCATAAAATTCCATTCTTCGATAACTCAAAGTGTCTGAAAGGCTGGTACCAAGAAAACCTGCTCTCTTCACTTAAAAGGGGGACTGTAAAATAAAGTCCCGGACGAACACGCGGCGCGTTTCATCGACAAACTACCGTGTCAGCCGGTAACTTTCGAAGAGACTCCCGAAAGAAGAAAGAGAGTCCTCGAGCGAAGAAGAGGCATAGGGTGAAAAAGAAGACGAAAAAGAAAAAGAAGAGCGAAGAAGGGTGTGTGTGTGCGGGGATGGAGACAAATTGACAGCGACGCGACGTATCGAGGCGCGAAATTGAGCAAGAGTGCATCGATCGTGTGCGTTGTATACTACCCTACAGAGCCTTCTCTCTACCGCCGTTCGACATGATATATACAGCGAGACGAAAACGTCGACAATTTTCGACACACGGTAGATGTTCTGTGTAGAAAAAGCTCTGTGAAAACAGAGACCACTCGAAATATGGATAAAACGAACTCGACGAAAATTTAACTCGATTAGGGTACACGAGCGGCCAGTAGGGTGAACAGAGAAAAGAAAAGGACGAAGCGTAGGAAATAATGGAGCCACTATACCGACACTGTTGGATTTCTCTTTGATGGTTCGTTTTGACCGTGCTGGAATTACATCAGAAATTCAAATGGCTATGGCAAGGAGGGTATCGTCGATGGCGACGTTGTCTACGACGAATAGGTGGACGAACGTCGAGGAAAGCGGGGAGGAGGACGCAGGAGATGATGAAGCGCGTAAACAACACACGCGTTTACCATGCGGGGCCGTGGATCGATCGACTCGAGAATCGCGATAAGCGATAAGAGAACTGTGTAAACACATGGCCAGCCTGAAATTTTGCACGCCTGCCCGTTTAGCGCGAACCTAGGAAAAACACCGGCGCGATCGAACCGACCAACGATAAAACGGGGGGACCCGGCAGGGATGAAAATAAAAATCTTGCAAAAACGAGGTTCGCTCTCGTGCCATTTTCTTTTTTTTTTTTAAAGCTACACCGTGCTACGTCGATGGAATTGACAGGTAAGTATACGTATACACGATTTTATAATATTGGAATTCCTGTTTTTTTCACATATCTCTCTTTTACAAACGCTTCGAATAATGTTTTTTTTTATTTCTCCAACGATAAGTCTGTTACGTACCGTCGACAACGCGTGATAACTCGCCGAAAACCACGAGATAATTCGGAATTCCAGAGTTGCCGGCGTAGCAGCAGGTGACGATACACTATACGCCACGTGTGACCCCGTTATAAAAATTGTTAATCCACGTGAAAGCTGAGATTTCCCCTAATTTCGTTCTCCTTCCGAAGAATACAACACCGTACGAATCTTTACTCTCGACTGTAATATCTCGAAATAAAAAGAACAAATACCGATTCAGTTGATCGAACGAACAAGGCTCGACAACAAGTCGCGTTAATTTCTTTATCTTTTCCGCGGCTATTAGAACTGTCTTAATTCTCCACGGTGGTGAAAATCGCGAGGGGATTCGCGAATCTCGACAGATTGAATGTTTACCGGTAGAAAAGTTGTTTTCCAGATATCTTATCAATTTATCGGTCTCCTCTCCGTGTACCGACTGGCAATCGCTCTTCCCCTCCCCAACCCTTCCACTCTGTCGCCTTCAACAATCTCTCCCCCGTTCTCCCTCTCCGCGCCGCCGAAAGCTCCCTGCTCGTTCCGTACACGCCATCACGTGTCGAGTTTTTTATCGCGTTTGATAAAGTGTTTTCGGTCGATCATTTAGAATGACGATATTTCGTCTATCGACTACCGGCATGTCGCGAGCCGTTATCTAGCTACGGCCGTGATATCCGACCGCTCCAACAGATTGGATCGCATGTCACTATTTAAAGCGAACGTGCCCCGTGTTAAACGTCTTCTCACGTACGAAACTCCACGTATTCGTGTTATTTGACAAAATTGATAAAGAACGGAGTAGTGCCTGTATGTCTTTCGATGCGAAATAAAGATAAATAAATGAAACGCGGAGGAAATTTGGAAGAGAGGAAGGTCTCTCACGATGGAGAAGGTACTTTTCTCTGGTCAGATGACAAAATTTGATACGTCCAATTTGTGAGATACGCGATCTTCCGACGTGTATCTAGGATGAAATGTAAATTTTAGAAAAATACGACATCTCTGTGGTGTGTAATTTAGAGAAAAGGCGAGGGGTATTTAAATTGTGTGCCTCGAGGAGAAGAAACCGTAGAATTGTTATACTGTAAAATGAGAAATTAGCGAATCGGTATGGTAGCGATATCGAATTTACTCCGGACACGGTCTAAACCAAGGAAAATGAAATTTGCGCGTTAATTGAAGATCGAGAGGCTCGTTAGGACTTCCGTATGCTATCTTTCAAAACAGGAAGTCGCAGCCTCGATATAATATTCAGTTTACGGACGAGGCTTAATTAGCACTCGAGATTCGACCTAATTACAATTCATCTCCCTCTCTCTCTCTCTTTCTTCGATGCTTTAATTAACCTACGAATTTACCCCTGTCAGAAGAAAAACTATGGACAATTGTTCATGTCACGGTGATTATTCTTGACGAAACGGCTCGTTCGAGCCAAGAAGAACGTAACGCTTACGAAACCCGCTGCACTTGCTCGGTTTCCTGATAATCTTTGGCCCAACGACCCACACGCCAGAGAGAGACGGAAACGAGGGAGAGAGAGAGAGAGGAAGAAAAGGAGAGAGAGAAGAAAGGGAGAGACAGAGAGAAAATGTCACAGATAGGGGGACAGGAAGGAAGGGAGGAACTGGAAAAGAGTTCGGTGGTAATCGCATTCTGTGAAGCGCGCGAAAATAACGCGTCCATCGTGAGAGGACATCGCGACAAACATGTTTCCATCGTTCGAACAGACGGATCGTATTTAAATTTCTTCTGGTACAGGCACACCATTCGCAATCGATAATAATAGAACGAAAAGAATATTTCGTGACGCGATTGATCGACGTCGACAGGTCATAATTGATTAATTTATCGGTGAAATGTTTGGAATTTTAATTTTCTTCTTTTTCTTCGTTAATCTTTTTCCCAATTAAAAGTCCGATATACAGTGACTTGATACGCGCGAACCTCCAAAAAAATTTCATAATGCACGATTAGGTTACATGTTTATCGCTTTATTTAGAATTCATCGTCGTGAAACTGATCTTCCCAACGTTTGATCCCATTACCATTACACCAACGAGACTTAATAATTTACGTAATAACGTCCATTCTCCCCTTCTTTCTTCTCTTTTTTTTTTCTTCGCCTCCCAATTATATAACAGACTTTAACAATCTGTCAACGTTAAACGCTTCTTTTTTTGTCTGCACGTGTGTAATTGCACCGTGAATACCGTTCCCTCGACGGTTTTACGAGTTAATTAAGAAGCATCGTCGTCATCTGTTCCCCCTTTAAATAGAATAAAAATCAGATTCGGAAGAAAGGAGAGAATTCTTCTATGTGTTCTCCTCCATCCGCGTTAAATACGTCGTTCGAGCCAGCTGGCGTTATCGTAGCGCGGAAGAAAATGTGTCGCAGCCATTACCGGGCGAATTAGATAAAGAGAAAAACCGGCTGTACACTCACCATTATGGCGATCAGATGCCTGTAGTCGTAGGGCAGCGGACCGTCGCCCCTCAGGATGAAATGTTGAGTACGGAGAAAGTGCTCCAAGTACGAAGGGTGCGATGCCATCACCCCAGAGACATGATCCAGCCTATTGTTCTGGAGGAACGCATCCATCAACAGAATATGAGTCTGCAACAGGAGAAACGGGGAGATCCGTTGGTTAAATACAGTAGAAACGATCGTTTCGTCCAATTTCTCCATTAGAATTGTCTTCTTTAAACGGGAAACATATACAATACACACGCAAGTAGGTTTATGTTAGGACAAACATTCTATTTTGCAATCGAGTGGCGACTGAGAAGCGACGTTAAATAATTGTCACTTAGCAAAATAATTAATCAAGAACAGATTTGCCAGCCTCTATAAATTTGTTCACCATAGTGAAATAGAGAATACGTTTAGTATTTAAATAAAATAGTATACTTTATTTCTACGTTAGTTTCAAACAAATTTGCAACCTTCCCTGTAGCAAAATCACCTCCGAGTGCAAAGGGTTAACACTCTGTCAAGTGATTTGAAGTTTCGTTTAACGATTAAAGCAGTTAGTTAAATTTTCACTATTTCATATTTTCTAATTGTTCAAATACAACAACTCGATTAGACTGTAATTTTACTTTATTACAATCACGAAATATATTCCTTCTCTTTTTCCATAGAAATCTACCGAATCGCCATTTTCAATTTCATTACAGAAACTATTCATTTCTTTCTTCTCCCATCAAGATGTGAAATTCTTATCAATCATGATCGCTTTCTTCTCACGGGCAACGAAAACAATTTCCACGGTAGCAACAAACAAACGAAGAAATTTATCGAAAAATTTCACTCGTTCTCCTACGCCCGTCTACCAATCGCCCCGAAGAAACTATTCGCATCTTCAACGAGGTAAAAAAAAATGGAACGGACGACTACGTGTAAGCGGTGCCGTAAAAGTGTAATACATTTTACTTTCACGCGTTAGAAAGTTCCTATCATGTAGTCCAACATGGTTGACGACACAGCGTAGCCTTGAATTCTGCTTAGGAAATGAGAAGAGGGACATAACGACGAGATACCATCGTTGCACAGTTGATCAGCAGTCGTTAATGCAATTCACGCGACTCGTCGAAATCGGCGTAACGAGCGTAAACGGCGATCGGGCAATTGCATTAATCACACAATTACGATTCGTCCCGTGACCTGAAAGGAGAAAACTGGGTCACTCGGAAGCGAGACCTCGAAATTAGGTGTTTCACTTGCATCATCCTTCGTCGTCTCCTGATATACCGTG
The DNA here is from genome assembly GCF_001263275.1 of Habropoda laboriosa. Taxonomy (NCBI): domain Eukaryota; kingdom Metazoa; phylum Arthropoda; class Insecta; order Hymenoptera; family Apidae; genus Habropoda; species Habropoda laboriosa. The sequence continues at coordinate 4,149,184 of NW_017100161.1, forward strand.
TTAGCTTGTGTAGCGGTTACCTTACACGAGCATAAACGCGCGTGTACACACGAGGAGATAATGTGCACGATGGAGGAAAACCGATAAAGGCGAGACACCAGTCGTAGAGGAAAGGCTCTCGTTTCTCGAAACGCAGATGCAGCCTCTATACTTAGATTTTACGCACCGTGCAGAGAGCATGGAGAACACCCTTTCTCTGTACTCGCTGGCAAAAGGGGGACCACCGCTCCTAATTTTCGTACAGCTGCCTACGAGAATATGCTACGAACCGAGCTTCTCATTTTTTCTTTTTTTTTTTTTGAGGGAATATTCGTGCTCGTAGGCAGCGGTAATTCGGAGGGGGAGACACAGGAAGTTCTCACGGAAGGGAGAGAATTTAGAGATAACTAATTTTCTTGGACGTCTAACTAGCGTTATGTGGATAGATTTACTGCTGGGGAGTAATGTGTTATGGGACGTAAAGATACGGGATTTAGAGGCGTATTACCGACGTTCAAATTTCTACGGTTCCGTTTTATCTCGATGTAGAAATACGAAAGACGTACAGTACCAAGTGCTACTATCGAAACTACTCAAATTCTCTGATTCCGGAGAAAAATACGTAGAAATTCGTTGTTGATGCATTTCCTCACACTCGGGTCGTTCATGTCCAAGTGTAAGTTTTTTACTGTTCCAGGCTTTCAAAAAATTTGAAAAAATTCCTGGACACTTCTCCAAGTCTCTACTACATTATACAATTGCTCTTCAAGTGAAATGTTTAAAACTTTTATCAACAATCGAAGAAACACAAGAGTGAAGTTTCTCTCGGGTCACAAATGACCCAGAAAAGATTCTTCCACACTACGGTCTAATTTTTTTACTGTTCCAGGCTTTCAAAAAATGTGAAAAAATCCCTGGACTATACAATTGCTCTTCAAGTGAAACGTTCAAAACTTTTCTCACTAATCGAAGAAACACAAGAGTGAAGCTACTCTCGGGTCACAAATGACCCAGACTGCCCACGAAGGGTTAAAGCTCCTGAAATTCTCCGCTCTAAACACAGAAAAGCAAGTAGTGTACGATCAAAGATTTTTCAAATTCTACTCGTCACGCCGATTCAAGCCTTTCACGATTGTTTTTCGCCGCCAGATGCGAAGGCGGCCAGAGCATTCAAGCACGATCCACGGTTGGTACGAGGCCGATATATTAATGGCGAACAGTTACCGACCTTGCGGCGGGTCGACGACCCGCTGTACAAATTAAACGGGAAAGGCATTTCACCGGGAACACACACGCCGGGCGCTTTCGCCACGCGGCGAATATCAATTTCGTCGCCGTCGATCCATCAACAAGTAAAAGGGAGGCTCTTCTCTCGTGGGCGTCGGCCGTGAGGCAAGAGCTTCTCCTCGCGAGACACCATCAAAAATATCAAAGGGACAGTGTGACGAAACCTTACAACAGCACCCGAGAGTTAATCCTATCAGTGGGAAAAGTTTCACGTCGCGCTAATGCTCACGCTTCGCCGTTTCGAAAGAAAACACGCTCGATAACGCTCTGTCGTTGATGTATTTTAAATAACAAATTTCCTCCGCTTCGTGAAATTTGGGTCGCTTCTCCTATTTCTTCATCGAAATAATTCCTACGTTTTTTCTCTACGATAATCACAAAGTCGGTACCTGATGATACGTCGAGGAGTGTTATTAGGTAATCCCGCGAGTAACGTTAAAATTGCGTAACTTCGAACAATTGATAAAATGGAAATATTCGCGTGGCGATCAAGTCTTCGCGTATACCCGACGATTATTGTTTCTCGATGTTACCCTGTCACGAATTAGCTATCGATCCTTCGCGATGAGGATCTCGGTGAAAATAGAAGTCCTGTTACGGCAGAAAACGCGTGAGGTAGGTTACCACTATTACAGTCCGAGTAATATCGAGGAACGTGTGGACGGCGTCACGAGGCGCGATGAAAAGGAAGATCCAAACATGGACTCGGCTACTACGGCGAGTGTTTGCCTAGGCGGTCGTTACTCCTTGCCGGAAATAACAGATTAGCATACACATTCTCCTCCTGGCGACTATTAACAGTAACGTGGACGATCTTGTAAAAACAAAAGCGTCGAAATCGCGTTTATGACACGTAATAGGCCAAGTGAGTTCCTGTCATCGATGGAATCGCCTGTTGTTTACCATGAAAATAAAGGGAAAAAAGAGCGTGAGAGAGGAAGAGAGAGAGAGAGAGAGAAGAGACGAAACGATAAAACATGTGTGCACGCTGGTTACCTGGTTGTTAAGCTTAGTCATCGAAAACTCGGGATGGCTTTTAAACTTTGGAACGACGCACGGACCGCGCTTATCGCCATCTATTTCCGCAATTTTACGAATGAATAACGAGCAACGAAGTCTGCCCGCGATTCTGACGAACTGTGCCCGAGACGGCGGTATCGCTCGCCTCTTTGCTCAAACTTTCACGATATCGACTGGCTGTCGCTCGAAATAAACCGCGGCTCGTGAAAATATCAGAGATCGGCGATAACGCCGATACAAGCTCGTAACACAGATAAACTTTGCACGCGTTTCCACGAAATGATCCCTCGATTCGTGAGAATCGTGTGTTAAAACGAGATCCTCGTGAAAACTCGAGATTCTCCCTTATTTACATATTATCGAGAAAAGTCGGATATTTCAAACTTTGCACAATGATTCATATGTACGTGCGTCGAGCTTACGTGTGCGTGTTTTTTTATAAGCAAAGATACGTTAATACCTTTGGAGAAACACACGAGAGATATTGCGACGAGGAAAACACGCGACGTTGGTGATTTTTCACGGAAGAAAAAAACAACGTGCCCGATTTTCGTTGGAAGCTCCTCGAAACGAGATTCGAGATATCTAATCTAAAGAGGAAAACCGCGAGTGCGTCGACGACCAGTCTGACTTGGCCAGAAGTGAACGAAACGAGAGGAGACGTGTATGCAAAACGACAGAAGAGGAGAACCGAAGGTGATCAGCTGCTCGTGAATCAAAAATAGAGGGACGCGTCATCGGTTTGGGGGGAGGGAGGGAAAAGGTATTACTCAATTAACCCGTACACGCGGGATTTGGCAAGATCCCGGTGGCGAATTGTCCCGGTGAAGCCCTCGAATGCTGTAGCCAGCGAGGAAGATAGAGAGACCGGTGCTCTCTTCCGAGAACTCTTTTTCTTTTGGCACAAGTCCATGGCACAAAGCCCACGCACAGCTCCCTGAGACTTGCTGGCGAGCCTCTTCTCTCGCATGTGTGTCTCTCCCCGTGTCTTCTCTCCAGCGTATGCATACACTCTTCTTCTTCTCTCTTACCACCCGCGCACAAATATAGTCGGAAGACCAGAATCCATATGGAATTTTCCTTCCGACATGCAAGAATCTCCCTGGGGCTCGTTTTCGAATGATGATAACCAAACAAACGATCTCTCCCCATTTCTCTGATATTTTTGGCCCTCGTTCTTCCTTTTTTCTTTTTGCTCGAATGTGGTACGATGTTATGTTAGCCTGGCGAGAGTGGTGATTTAATGTCTTTTTTTTTTGTGGTATTCCTGTGTGAGGTAATCTAGAATCTTTTTCTTGCCTTCGAGTAGATGTGTCTGAAAGGATTGTCAGAGAAACGGAGGGATTTCTTGTTTTTTCTTCTGCTTTGGTTCGAGGTTCGTCCTAATTGTAGGTTGATGTGTACATTGTACAGCGATTATATGAAGGAAAATTAGGAAACGTTGGGAAACTGTAAGGGTCCATTAAATCGCAACTATCTGAGAACTTTCTAAAATTCTAATATAATACGGTCTCTGCCTAAATGCTTTCTACACCCGCCGAGACTGGTTTCCGACCTCTTTCTCGAGATACCACTACCTCCAAGGTAACTAATGACACAGTGGAACCTTATCGGAAACCTAAATGCAACCTGGCTCGAGTGGCCCTCCTTAATGACCGTTGCCATACATCTTTCCAGAGATTTCGACGCGGCCAACGTAAACCCGGTATTCCTCGTGAGATATCGGCTTCCCTAAATGTGGGTCTTTAAGAATATCGAGCAGAAGAATTCTATCGGTCGTTTGATCATTTTCGATTATTATTTCTCTGCAGCAAAGAAGTCTCGAAAAAAATTTCAATTCGATTCAAATATAGCTTTAAAAGCTGCGAATTTAACACACTAAGAACTGAATTAATTGTGGTTGAATAGATTTCTAAGGGTATACGTTCATCTGAGAGATTTTTACGATAGTTTCTCTCGCGAGTTCTCTCAAATTGCGAGTTCAGCAGTCTCAATACCGAATCGCGATAGTTTCACCCTCAAACGAGACACGAAGCCTTGGATTTCCGTGTTTAAAAAGTGCACAGTGGAATAAATTAGCGAAATATCATTCCATGTGAAGATCAACGAAATCGACTAGGCTAGCTATTTTCAACACGTTGCTCCATCAATTTTTTTGAGCTAATTTAGAAGTGTTCGAGGAGCAAATCGGTCTTTGCTCAGCCGCGACAACGTCACAGGGCAGATAAGCCCGGCCAGTTCGATGCTCGACGCGTTTCGTAACACGACGTCAATTTTATCATTCCATTACGCGTCTCGAAGGAGGAGTCATCCGTGGGAACGTTGCGATTCGCGGATAATTCCGGAATCGTCGATTCAACACGTGCTCACGTCGCGAGATTTTTCTGCACGCGTGTACGCTGTCGCCTGATCTCGTTATTTTTCTGCAGAGATTTTCTGATTCCGCGACTTTTGCCTCGTGGATCGAGGAGATTCCGTCGCATTTCCCTCGAAAACGCAGTCTGAGAGAGGATTTTGTAATTATAGGCTTGGCATGCATCGGCGATCGCTATTTATGCTGCCGCTTTGACCCCGCTTATTCGCGTGCCTTTGCTAATGAGCTTTCGTTGCGATTTTGTCTATAGAATGGACACTTTTAGTTTTCGCGAAATTAGAAATGTTTTCCTTTTTTTTCAATTTTGTGGTTTTTTTGAGATTGTTCAGATTTTCAATCATTTCCGATAAATCTAGGACCTGTATGGTAATATTTGATGGAATAAAGACGTTATTATTAGCTAAAAATTGCAGGAACAATTAGGATTGTACACCTCGTGTCGAATTGACAACATACCGACGATGAAACGGTCGAAACTTATGAACAACCCTGTACAGGCGATCAAACAGAATAGATTAAGCCCATTGTTCCGCAGTTTAGTCTTCGCGGACAAACGTTTACCGTGCTCCACACATTCCAGACGAACGGCAAACAGTCTGGCCTTAATTAGAAAAAGCTTTTCATCAATTCCTCGCCAAACCAACCCTCTCGCACGATGCATCAGATCTGTATAATCACAATACACGTAAATAACCTAATACAAGATTCGTCCCTTCCACGGGACAATCTCTTTCGATTACGCGTTGCAATTTTGCGTGTAACACGTTATGTCGTTCTCGCGTTATCGTGTTTTTGCTGCTGGGATGATGAGTAGTGAAGAGTTCTCTCACACTTGCTAAGATTCACACTTGCTAAGATTCACACTTGCTAAGATTCACACTTGCTAAGATTCACACTTGCTAAGATTCACACTTGCTAAGATTCACACTTGCTAAGATTCACACTTGCTAAGATTCACACTTGCTAAGATTCACACTTGCTAAGATTCACACTCTCAAAGATTCACACTCTCTGAGATTCACACTCTCTGAGATTTACACTCTCAAAGATTCACACTTGCTAAGATTCACGCTCTCTGAGATTCACGCTCTCTGAGATTCACGCTCTTTGAGATTCATACACTCAAAGATTCACACACTCAAAGATTCACACTCTCAAAGATTCACACTCTCTGAGATTCACACTCTCTGAGATTTACACTCTCAAAGATTCACACTTGCTAAGATTCACGCTCTCTGAGATTCACACTCTCAAAGATTCACACTCTCTGAGATTCACACTCTCAAAGATTCACACTCTCAAAGATTCACACTCTCAAAGATTCACACTCTCTGAGATTCACACTCTCTGAGATTCACACTCTCTGAGATTCACACTCTCAAAGATTCTCACTCTCAAAGATTCTCACTCTCAAAGATTCACACTCTCAAAGATTCACACTCTCTGAGATTCACACTCTCTGAGATTCACACTCTCTGAGATTCACACT
>NW_017100161.1:4155342-4187632 GCF_001263275.1 Habropoda laboriosa
AAGATTCACACTCTCAAAGATTCACACTCATCTCAAGCTCACACTCACTAAGACTCACTCTCTCTCAATAAAACTGCATTTTTCAATCGATGATCGATTTTCGAAAATAGAATTACAATCGGAAATACACTGGGTTCACCGATCCAAGAAGTTATTAAGAGCGGTAAAACGCGGGGTAAAACGTCTAGAGTGTCGTCGGTTGTTTAGTTTATTAGCGATTCGCTAGCGCGATGTTCAACAAGGCTCAGGCACAAAGGAACAAAGGGGCCATTAGCTCGGGCACACGTCGTTTTGTACGCGAGCACCGAGCTTTGTACGCCCGGTAATTGATGCCGTTCCGAATACTGCCGCGATTCCGTTATAGGAAATACCGCCAGAGCCCGGGAATAGATATTGTTCCGTGGTTGCATTATTCATCCCTCTCTCGTTTCCACAGCCAACGAACGACATTGCGTCCTCGAGACAGGAGACACTGTGTGTCCGCTGATGGAAAAGCAGGCGAAATCTTTCTTCCATCCTTTCCAAGCAAAGTACAGACCGAGAATACTACCGATGACTATGCTCGGTTATTTATACTTCAACCTGGATATATTTCAGATTTTTCTAAACTCTCAATTTCCATCACCGTTTCTCACGCAAAGTTTATTACTCGAACATAATTATTGAAAATTTTATAAATAAATAAAGTTTTTCATTTTTCATCCAATTATTTTTCTGATTTTTAATATTCACAACTATCAAGAAACTAATCAGTTTTCAATCGATTATATCATATCAAAAGAGAGAGTACGATAATGTTCCTCTATTCTCGAGTAGTAGGTATACTAATCTCGAAGGCTAGAAGTACTGAAAAATATATCACAGCCCTATTATCCGACCGATAAAAGATAAAGACCCACATCTGTACTGCATAATCGTCGCTAGTCGGAACACTGTCACGGTAAAGGGGTTAAAAACCGTGTGAAAAGCGTTCGAAACAGTAGTGACAATTCCGAAGGAAGGATGGAAAACGACCGTTTCCGGGATGGTTGGTTCAAAGGCGCGAACGATCGAAGAGAATTGCGTCATTAGAAGCAGATGTTGAACGGAGAGTCGAAGGGGACCTCGAAGAAGCTCGTAAAGTTGTTCCAGCGTGGACAGGAATGGAATTCAAGCCGTCTTCGAGCCACAAGAGAGAGAAGAAAGAGAGTGTGCGTGCAAGAGATGAAAAAACTCGACCCAGTTCGAACTGGGGACAGAAGTGAGAAAAGCTTCTTCGAAACTGTTCGCTTTGCCGGATAAATCAGTCTAGATATTCTTGGGCAAATATTGGCGAACATTTGGATTTCTCTTTTTAAGAGAGAAGGTAGAGAGAGAGAGCTTGTCGAAAAGTTACGATGATTCCGAAGGCGAAGAATGCGTAAACACGATGTTCGACCATTAATCTCGCGGATGTGTCAGATTGGAAGTAGGAGTGGATGTTTCTCCTTGCGAACAGTCACGCCTTTCGCGTATTGTTCCAAAGCTCAAACCGTCTTTAACGTGACTTCCAAGTTATGTACCTTTGTCTTGCTTGTTTAATGCACTGTCGACTCGAGGAATTACACTTTAATAGTGTGTAAAGGATTACCGGGAAGATTTATGCAAAAATTGATAAAGAATCTAGCTTTGGGAAAATTAATTCCCCTTAGGCAAACATAGTTTTGTACACTTCGCGAGTAAACTAGGTTGTCTATGTTCGAGATTAATTTTTTTACTGTTCTAGGCTTTAGAAAAATGTGAAAAAATTCTGGGATACTTGCTCAAGTCTCTACTACATTGTACAATTGTTCGTTAAGTGAAGTGACTAAAAGTTTTCTCAATAATCGAAGATATACAAGAGTGAAATATCGATGGGGATCACTAATGACCCGGTAAAGATTTCTTTACACTCCGATCTAATTTTTTTACCGTTCTAGGCTTTAGAAAAATGTGAAAAAATTCTGGGATACTTGTTCAAGTCTCTACTGTATTATACAATTGTCCGTTAAGTGAAATGTTTGAAACTTTTCTCAATAATCCAAGAAATACGAAAGTGAAATTTCACTTGGGTCACAAATGACCCAGACTGCATACATAGTGTTACTAACGGAGAATTAGTCCACTGTATTCGACAATATCATAAAACAAAATGTCCGAGAATGATAAAGAACTATTTATTGTGAATGGTGCAATGGAAACTGGTAGATCCACTATGTGCTAAGATTCTATCACAATATTCCAACAGTGTTGTGTACCACTTCACTGGCATCGAGCAATCAATTTATTACAGTCATTAATTCCTACTTCACTCATAAACAACCACGACTTCTTTTCTCGGCAGGCAAATAAAAATCCCGTTTATATAGACCTACAAATCTTGCTGAAAGTGAACTTCAAAGCGGAGTGAAATTTTTATAAAAACAACCAAAGAATGTAATATGTAGTTGCTGTGGAAAATAACAGGAGAGTGTTTCAATTCGCCAAGCAGCCGAAACGATTAAAGTGGCAATGCCGTTCGGCGAGTAAACTCGATCAACTCGCTGAAAGGAATTCAAAACACGAGGGTCACGATAGAATAATCGCAAAAATGAAGCGTCAAGGCGACTACACGGCCGTCGCCGCGATTATATATACGTTTCTCTCTCTCTCTGTCCGCGTGGCCGGATATAGAAACGAAGCGAACGTCGTTGAAGGAATAAAGAAAGAAAGCTGATCGGAGCGACAAACAACGCTCGAGAGCCAGGGTAATACACCCAAGAAGTTGATTATAAGGAACCTTGTACCATATTATTCCGTGTATATCACTCCCACGCGTGTTCGTGCACGCGCGTGAGCCTCACCGTCGCAAACGCGACACGTTTGTTACTCGGTGCTTGAATCTTAATAGCGGCCATGCCGTTCTTTAAAGAAGGTCCAATAAAACCGGTGTCTTCTGTCAATAAACGAGCGAAGATACAACTCTCTCTCTGTCTCTCGTGGGTGGCTCGAGATAAATCGCGAGGAAACAACGGGAAGGAAAAGAAATGAAAATGAAGCGGAGAGGTTGGAAGTCTGTGTACAGGTTTAAGTGTTGAGATTAATTTGGGAAATTTGAAAGTTTGGGGAGGTTGGAAATTTGGGGAATACAGAAATTTGGGAGCTTAGATTTTTGGGGAACTCTGAAATTTGGAAGCTCAGAAATTCGGGAAATTCTGAAATTTGGAAGCTCAGAAATTCGGGAAATTCTGAAATTTGGAAGCTTAGGAATATGGAAGCTTAGAAATTTGGAAGCTTAGAAATTGGGAAGCTTAGAAATTGGGAAGCTTAGAAATTGGGAAGCTTAGAAATTGGGAAGCTTAGAAATTGGGAAGCTTAGAAATTGGGAAGCTTAGAAATTGGGAAGCTTAGAAATTGGGAAGCTTAGAAATTGGGAAGCTTAGAAATTGGGAAGCTTAGAAATTGGGAAGCTTAGAAATTGGGAAGCTTAGAAATTGGGAAGCTTAGAAATTGGGAAGCTTAGAAATTTGGAAGCCTGGAAATTCAGAAAACTCTGAAATTAAAAGCTCCGAAATTTGGGGAACTCTGAAATTAAAAGCTGCGAAATTCGGGAAGCTCAGAATTGAAAAGTTCAGGAACTCAGGAGCTCGGAATTGAAAAGTTCAGGAACTCAGGAGCTCGGAATTGAAAAGTTCAGGAACTGAGGAGCTCAGAATTCCAGTAAAGTCACAGAAAACTTCCTGAAATTATCAACCATCCTCTAACCCACACTTGAAAGGCTTACCTTTAAAACACTCCTCCTACAAATGTCATTAAACCAGCCACATTCTCCTTCCGGCGGGTAAAAGAGATTGAAAGGATCGTTGACCCGCGAAAACAAGCTAGAAGACGAGAAAATAGCTTTATCGCGGGCAACGGGAGGTAATACGTCAATTATCAGGGCGGCGCATAAACGGGGAATTAGGGTAGCGTTAAAAGAGCCTGTGCGTTTTACGGCCTGTACGTGACTGAATAAACGAGAAACGAGAACCGGGACGGGAGGAGTTGAAGGAGCGGAAGGGGACGATAGAATAATATCGCGACGCGCCACCCACGACCGGCGTTAATCGCAATCGTTTACGGAGATACGGCTTAATTAACATTGACAATTAACCGGCTGCACCATGGCCGTTCCGTATGCCACAACAAACTGGACACAATGCTCTTGTTTTTCCATGTTTCTCACGATTCTCTTTGACTGCATCTTCTCGTTCTCTGTTATTCCTATTCACCGTGTAGTACAACCGGATGTCGGAATGTGGCGCGAATCAAATGGAGCAATTAAATTCTGCACCTCCATTATCAAGCCAAGTCACTTCGATTCAAATCTATTCAGAAAATATTTGCAATTTATTCTTTAGAAATCTGCATATTCCACACGGTCTACGGACATTCGAGAAGGAAAGTTATTATTAAACTCTCGATATTTATGCAATTTCGAGGTATTCAAATATGTAAAATATACGAGAGTAACGTTGGACTCTTTTGAAATGCGTAAACAACCATAATTCATAAATAAATGTACCATAGAACAGTTGAAAAGATTGTTCTGTCACTCTCCTGTAATTTGCATATTTTTATACGCTATAATTGGGTAAATATCTTTGGTGTAATTATTAATTAGCTAAAGTTGCTCTGGATCGAGATGAAACAGAATTACACGTGTCTTTTCGGCAAGAAAGCTCGCAAGAGGGCGAATAAAAGGAGAAATTCGGGTTCGATAGTGGTGGAAGTGGGACCAGGAGGAGCGTTAGAATTCGCATCCTTTTAAACCGCTTATCTTTATTCCAACGGAGTATAAGGCGTGCTCTGTCAGGCGGAGGCACTTGTTTGCCTGGCCTAAAACAACATCTCCCAACGTGCGGCTCGAGTGTCACTGGCCTTATCGCGCGTGTGAGGCGCCGCGAATTCGCAAACACATAAAACGAGGAACCGGCTGGGATGGACCTCGAAAAAATCTCGGAACAGCCCGTCGTTTCTCTTTCAAAATCGTGAAAACGGGTTCCTCCTTGATGACACTCGGTGACGTAACCTCTTAACGATAACTCCGCGGATCTTCGGAAATGGGAATTTAAATGGGCGCCTTTTATTCGTGTTTTCCTTCGGCTGTTTTTCTTTTCTTTCCTTCTTTTTTTTTATCTCTTGCTCGCTTCGGAGGATGTGGTCGATGAATGAAATATTCGCCACGGGACGAGAAGCAGAGTTTTGTATACGTAGTAGAGGCACAAGGCCGGGAACAAAAAATTGAGTATGGCGTTTATCTTGTTTTCGATAGGACTCCAAGGACGCACTGCGTGCTCCCCTTTGCGATGGTCTTTCGAGATCATACTCGACCGACGGAGTTTCTTGGAGGAGAAATATGGAGGAGACTGTTTGCTCCTCGATGAAGTTTGAAAGAATACAATTGTATTGCAACTTACCATTTCGAATATTTAAATTTTCAAAGCTTCGAACTCTCAAGCTTCCAACTCTCAGAGCTTCGAACTCTCAGAGCTTCGAACTCTCAGAGCTTCGAAATCTCAAAGCTTCGAACTTTCAGAGCTTCGAAATCTCAAAGCTTCGAACTTTCAGAGCTTCGAAATCTCAGAGCTTCGAACTCTCAGAGCTTCGAAATCTCAGAGCATCGAACTCTCAGAGCTTCGAACTCTCAGAGCTTCGAACTCTCAGAGCATCGAACTCTCAGAGCTTCGAAATCTCAGAGCATCGAACTCTCAGAGCTTCGAAATCTCAGAGCATCGAACTCTCAGAGCATCGAACTCTTAGAGCATCGAACTCTCAGAGCTTCGAACTCTCAAGCTTCGACCTCTCAAATCTTCCAACTCTCAAATATTCAAATATCGATGCAAAAATGGAAAATGAGAGAGACCGGTCACCGCTGATTCTGCTCGCGCTGCAAAAGCACGTCCACGCGAAACCAAGAGGAAACCGAAGAAAAGCAAACGGAAGCTTCATTATTTCCGCCGTTAAAAAGGCAACGAAAAATTCACCGGGAAGCGAAAGAATCGAATTTGACGCTTGTAGAAACGAGAGTCACGCGAGCTTGTGGTCTTGCTCGGCCAACGCGTATCGGTACGGTATCAGGGCGAAACGACTAGCCAAGGTCGGGTCGTATAAAATTCGATAATACCGTTTCAGGCGACGAGAGTGAACCGTTTCTCGTCGACTATTGCCAGACGCCTCTCGTCGACGGAACGAATAAAGAGCACAAAAAAGAAGCAGAAAGAAAGAGAACGAGAGGGAGAAGAGAGAAGGAACGTGTCGAATGAGGGGACGACGTGGTGAATGAGAAAAAAACAAACTCGCCTGGAAAATATGAGAAAAAACAGGGGAAACGCGGCATGAAGAACAAAGGAAGTTTTGCGAGTTCGATGCTCCTTTCTTATCAGCGAACGAGACTGTTGCAGCTAAGCTAGACACGAAAGGCCTGATTGGTCTGCCTGGCCTCAACGTCATCGTATCGATTGTCGGCTACGCCACATGATACCGAACGTGTGTCTCCATCACATCGTGTCTCTTTCTACATCGAACATTATCCTATGTATGTTTCTCTCTCTCTCTCTCTCTCTCTCTCTCTCTCTGTCTATGGTCGTTTCTGTCCCAGTGGCCGATTCGAGAAACGCCTGGGACAAAGACCGAGGGAAACATTGAGGGGAGAATCGATGGCGGGAAACTTTGGTTTTATAGAATGGGAGTGTGGAGAGTGTTCAATGGTTGATAATGGAAAAATGGAACTGTAAACGGAGTTACGCGAATGTGGAACGTGAGATTCAGCAAAGTTCAAAGAGTGCTCTTCTCATATTTTCATTCGTTCGAAAGTAATTGATGCTTCTAATGATGCTGGAGAAAATTTCACTTGGAGATTTGAGAGTTCGAAGATTTGAGAGTTCCAAGATTTGAGAGTTCGAAGCTTTGAAAGTTCGAAGCTTTGAGAGTTCGAAGCTTTGAGAGTTCGAAGCTTTGAGAGTTCGAAGCTTTGAGAGTTCGGAGATTTGAGAATTCGAAACTTTGAGAGTTCGGAGATTTGAGATTTCGAAACTTTGAGAGTCCAAAGATTTGAGAACCCAAAGCATTGAAAATTCGAAGATTTGAGAATTCAAAGATTTCAGAATCTCAAAATTTGAGAATCCAAAGATTTGAAAATCCGAAGATTTGAGAATCCAAAGATTCGAGAATCCTAAGATCCAAAAATAACATTCCAGAAGATTACAAAATCACCTGAGAACATCTCAAGAGCACCTCTACAAATTTCGAGATCCTAACCAGACCACTCTCCACCTAAAGAAGAGATCGAGAATACCAGGATGATCCAAGAGGGTCACCAACCGTAGAAAAATCTTCATCGGTAAGTGGCTCCATAAACAATGACTTTCTAACCAAGGATAGTCAGAAGGGAGAGCACAACTCGCGAGAATTATATATCTCGACGAGAGTTGATAGATTCCAGACGCCATTGAAAGCGAGCTATAACCGGCCTGATGTAGTATGGTCCAGGCTCGAGAGTATAAAGACGTCGAAAAAGCCAATAGTAAAACTTCACGTCGTGAAATCATCGACGACCTAACCTTTTACCATCTTCGTATTTGTTTTGCCACGAAATTCAACCGACGACGCTACCAACCAACGACCGATAACAATGTTCTCTTCGTTTGCTTTCTCTCGGAGTTGTGTTGGTTAGGTTACGAAACCATCGCGAAACGGAACGACAAATATTTTTCAACGAATTTATTCGACAGAAGCCTGTTATTCAATACAAGACTCCCACACGTCAAGTGATAATCTCTAGTCGAAACGAAGAAAAACACATTCTGACGTGTGTCTCTCAAAACGTGCAAGCTAAATCTGAGAATAAAAACCGTACGGGAAAGAGAAGAATCGACGGCGTGTTGTACGCGAATGTTAGCCAATAATCGGAGCGTGATATCGTTACTTGAGGACAGTTGGAAAACGTCCACGAAGAAAGGAAGATAAACTTTCGCGTTCACGGACTTTTAAGAGTGTTTACCCGCAAACGTGATCAAGCAAACATGTTTACCGGGGTGGTGAATTACGTTCAAATTTGAACATTTGCGCAAGACGATAGAGATTGAACGTTTCTTCCGTTGAAACGAAATTTCGGTTAAACGCTCTGCGCTTCGGTAAACAGCCACGGTTCGAATAAAAGGGGACCTTTGAATCGAATATTTTTCAAGGGACCCGTCAGCGATTGCCGCTTTATATGTAAATACAGAAGATATCTCTCTGTCGGTAAGATTCACTTCGAATCACAATATCCATCTACACGTCGAATAGATTCGCTAAGAAAACCTGTCTAAACTGTCCACTACCTTTTAAACCCGAAATTAAACCTTCCCTTTGCGTAATCAGTATTCCCATTTATCAGTGGATAATAATCCAGCGAAACTAAGAGAACAAGGAGAGAGAGAGAAGAAGAGAGACACGTAGCACGCAGCCAATAGACGATCAATCATTCCGTAGACGTGTTACACGGTGCGGTTTCCGGTACAAATAGGGTTGGAAAACGTCGTCGATTGCAAGGATCCGAAAAATCGCGGAGATTCGCGGGATGAAGAAGAAGAGGGGGGAAAAAAGAAGCCAGAATGCTGGTTCATTGAGGTGGCTTCTCGTGCGGTTGCCGATGACACGTTGGAAGAGAAAAAACAGGAAGAAAACCTGTTGCCCCGTACGGGCCTGGAGAGACCCGCTCCCGAGGTCTTCGCGGAGGCGAAGGCGGCCTATGACCGCGTGGAACAACATTGAAAACCAGAACCCAGATCTCCAGGACCGGTTTTGCGCTTGGAAAACAATTTTACGATCTCGAGGGAGCTGGAACTTCGAGGAGGAGAAAATAGTGTGTGTGTGTGTGTGTTGTAGAGAAGGGGAACGAAGGGAGAGATTGGACGAGAGTGTGTCTCAACGGGGCACGCCGTGCCCAGATGGACGTGTATACTCGTCGCAAAGCGAGAAAAACGACAAAGAGGGGGGAAATAAAAGGGGGGGAGGAGAAAAGAAACGTTCGGAGTCGTTGAATAAAAATAATCGTTCGAAGCAACGAGCTCCGTTCAAAGCGATCCTTCACCACCCCTCTTTCTCTCTCTCTCTCTCTATGTTAATTCCACGTTCAATTTGCGCTGAAAACACTTCAAAGAAACACGGACCAGACGAATTTCCACCGGAGATTCGTACGGAAAAATCGTGGAACGCAAAGCTACCGTTTCACCATGTTCACGCGGCATTGCGTAACGCGACAGCGGCACACGGAGAAAAAACATTAGAAATGCAAAACTGCGCAGCGGCGGCAACGACGACGGCCACGATACACGCCCCGGCGAAACCTGCCCCTCGTAAAAGGAGACGCGGAACGAATGATTTAACGTTCTGTTATTCACGTGCCAATTTTCTGCGTAGCGCGGCGATTCTGGTCTCTCGCAAAGCGTCTTAGACGAGCCCCGCTCGTACGCCGCGATTTTTCGAGGATCGACGATAGATCGGCAAAGAGGGAGAGATAAGAGAGGCCTTCATTCGACGACCGGCCGGCTCTTCGAGGTTTATGAATGAAACCGGGGAACTTTGCATGCAAATCGCGAGGCGCACGAGGTGGGCAACGTGACCGGCTAAATCCTTTTATCCGGCCACGATTCGGCCAACCTGGGCTACACTTTGCTCTCGGTATCGAAAATTTCTCCGTTTGGAAATTAGGGGAACGTGACCTGGATGCAATTGCTGGATGCAAAGTGCCTTTATCATCGAAACTTAATTGCACGCTGTGTAGACCTTCGATTAAACGTTACACGAAGGAATCTACCGTTTGGAGAAGGCAACGAAAAATATTCCCAGAGGAGGAAGCTGAACACGGCTATTACCGTCCGAAAAGAAACTCCTTTGGAGAGACGGCCTATTGTACGGCCCCTCTCTGACGTTCGTAGATTACTCAAAATGATTGGACCAGTTTTATTTCGATTACTCGAGCTGATTAAAGAAAGGACTCCCCCAGTCGAACGAGATCATTTCTGAAAGCCACTCGTGTTACACAGCCCCTCTCTGAACACCGTTCGAAAACATCGAGACGGATTTTTTCTTCCTCTCGTCGTTCACGCTAATCTAATCGCTCGAAACGGTTGAACGTCGCGCGTTTTTTGGGCCGCTCGACGCGAAACAAAGCAACACACACCCGTTCAATTATCGTCCGCTGAGAAATTCCACGGACAAACGCTGGATAACACGCGTCAATTCACGGCGAAACACGCACCCGAGCGCCTACCTCAACCGGTGAACTTTGATATTCAACGCGGCGCGCATTGATAAGCACCGCGGACAATATGAACGATGAAAATTAACAAGGGAACAGAGAAAAATTTGTGTGTAAATTTTCGCCGAACAATCCGCATTTTGTGTAGATTTCTTTTCGTTCGTATTGGCGGCGATAAGACTTTACGTTAAAAAGTAAATACAGGAGCTTCTACGACGAGGATCGAGAATTGCGTCAACGAAATGATCAACACGAGAAACAGGAATTAGCAACGGAGTGCTGGATCGCGTGTAAAGATATAAATTAGCGTTAAACATGTTGGAAAAACTTGTACCGCCGCGGTAATTTGTGGACACCATGAAACAATGTTAAACTAATCGGCGAATGTGTTAAACGAGTGCGCATTACGTACGGCAGAAAAACAGTTGCTCGTTTATGCAGGTAACCGTGATAAGAAGGCTGCAGAGAATGACGAAACGCGGCTAATAAAAAGCTAAGATTATTACAAAGTTAAGGTTGTCCTCCGGATATCTTAAAAATATCGCCTCTCGTGTAAAGTGCTGCACACGGATCGAACGTACTTATAAAACACTGTTACGCACTTACTTAATAATAGGTTCAATCTTCTCCATTAGCGATCGTACCTTGGCAACGTCTTGGCACGCTTTCGATCAATTTTTTGATGCGCGAGATTGGTAGCGATATTCGTATTTCTCGAATACGAGTTAACGAGTTAAATACGGTATTTTTTTTTTTCGAAACTTTTGCTTTACGATGGACCGTACATTTTCGAGAATATTTAGTTGGGTGAATGCCTAACATCCTAGTTTCCAAATTTTTTCAGAAAAGAATTTTCGAAAAATCGGAAGAATCACTTGATTCCGTTTTTTCCAAAATTCATTTCTGGTCGTTTCGAACGACTCTTCAAATCTCCCAAACTGCACTCTAATTCTCTACGGGAAAAACAGCGGTGAAAGAAAAACATCCTATACATTCAGATTATCACGGTCTCCTTCGCTCTAGCTATCGCATTTCGTAAATATCGTGGATATACGTTCCTCGTGAGACTAACTGTAACATAATGCTTCTGAACGAACAGGCAAGGTTAAGAGACACGTATATACAGTGTTTGTCTATGTATGGAAATTATTCGTCGTGTTCACCTCGTAAATTTAACAACGTTATACATAGTGGGTACAAAATTAAGTCTGCGCAGGTAGCTGCTGTGAAATCAACAAGGTGGCATCCACACGCACACACACGCTAACGCGTGCACACACAGACAGACACCAGGTGGTCTGCGCGTCGATTTTGGGTGAACGCTCAGGATGACGAAACGCGTCAATAAAATTGGCAAAGTGACACAGGGCCGTGGCGGTAGGTTAGGGAGGGGTGAACCTGACGCAATAATGGCTACTCCTGCGAGTCATCCCTGACCGGGCTTTACCTGCTATGTATTACTAAACTCCTAAGGAAATGGTCTAAAATACGGTTACGCGGCTTATGAAATCCTCTGTCGAAAGGGGATCTCCGATGCGGAAATAGAACGAGAGATTTGCCAGAAACGGTGTACAACACACTTCCGTAGACGAGCGATTAAATTTAAGGCGGAATTTTCGATCGTTTTAAATATCGGAATTTTTCGAAAAGTTAGGTTAGGTGTTGCGAATATCGTTCGAGACGGTTCGACGTTTTTTTTTTTTTCCCGATTGAAAAGGTACAAACAACGGAGATAACATTTCCGTAAGGTTTCTCTCTTTTCATGGAAGCGCGCTTTTCGAACAGAGTCAGCCTTTCATTCGTTATCGAGCGAGCGTAACGCGTGCGCGCGCTGGCCCGCGTGAAAAACCGACACACGATCCTCTCGCGCACGCGAGACAAAACGACCGGCGGCAGCTTCGTGCCGAACGAGCTACACACAATTCAACGAGCATGCACGCGGATCGTGAATCGAATCATTACGCTTCTCTCCCCCTAAACAGAATCAATTACCTAGTCGTTGTTCTATTATTCCAACGAATCTATCGAAACAAGTGTATATAGATGTACCTTCGGGAGAGAATATTTCGTTTCGTTTTTTCTTTTCTTTACTGGTTAATTGACAAGCGTGTGTGTGTGTGTGTGTGTACGATTAGAGTTTTATCGGTCGTACACAAGAGATAAAAGAAACAAACATGCATGCACACAATGATATCGGTAGCGGTACAAGCGAGACACGTTAAACTGAATAGTAAAGAAACGTGTGCGTGTGACGAATCACAGAGACACGTTGAAAACGTCGGAATTAATTCAAGATACGTGTGCGGAGTATTAGATTCGGTGGCTCCGAGAGAGCGAGGTCGCGATGTTCACGCGACTCTTTCCGACTCTTTCTACCAGGCCTATTTACTCTCACCGTCTCGCTCTAACATTCGTATTGTACTCTATTTCTGCCCCGGTGAGTCGTAAACTCTCGGTGACTTTCCGAATGCACCGGTCACATGCGTGCGCGAACCAGCAGATACGTATACACATGTACACACAGACGCGAGCGAGCGACAGAGCAACGGGGTGGTGTGCCTGTGTGCACGCTATACGTGTGCATAGAACGGCTGTAATTACGAAAAACGTGGCGGAGACGGCCGAAAAGCCGGTCGATCCTCCCCCTCTCGCTGTTACCAAGCGAAAAAAAACAAAAAAAATATAGGCGAGTAGCGACGGCGCATTCGTGTCGAAAGCGACAGCCGGCTGTTCCGGGCCGGGAGTGACGGAAAAGTACGACAGAGAGATAGAGAAATGAGAAAAATAGAATAGTATATTAAAAAAAAAAACTCACTTCATTTCCAATCTGACCCATGCTGGCGGCACCACCACAATTCGCGATCGTATCCGCCTTCGGGTAAGACTCGGTCACGTTAGCCACAGGAATTTTGGACGATTTTAATAAATACACGTATGTGTAATAGAGATTTTACACGAAAGACTTCGGTAGTATTATATATGTATATATATATATGTACGTAATAATAATAAAAAAAAGCTCTGTTCTTGGTTTCTTAACGACGATCTAAGCTCTCGGTAGAAAAAGACGGGGATATATATATATATATATATATACGTGTAACGACGAGGATTATATATATATGTATACGTTTCCTCGCGACGATGTTTTTTAAAAAAGATCGTTCACCGGCGAGTTTTAACGGTGGGTCTTCCTTTGGGATAGGACGTCCGTGAGTTGTCACACACGAGGAACACCGGCGTGAAATTACCAGTCATAATAAATATCACAGAAGTATTGCTGGTACCCTTTTTCGCGTTCGGGTATTGATGCAACAGGCTCGATCGAATCTTTTCGTACGCTCGTTATCTATCGTGAGAGAACCGGTCGTACGGTAGAAAAGAGAATTGTCGATATACGGAAAGTAGTAAAAAGGCAGAAAAAGAGACTACTATGATTCGTTCACAACACCGACACACAATTTTCAAGTAAGAGCACAAGAATCAGGTTACACTGAACATTACGTGCTGAAGGGAGTTTCTACGGTGAACGATGTGTACGGAAAGAGAGCCGGTTGCTAACTGACGATAACTGATGCCTCGATAGCCTAGCTGAGACGTGATCATCTGATCGGGCGGTCGTGGTGGGAGAGCGAACAGCTGGTGGGGGAACTTGCCGGTTCCTCGAGCCTGCTATTGGTCGACAGTGCCGTAGCAACAGCGCGTGCCGCGCCACCATCGTCTCCGTGAAATTCTGATAAACCGTAGAAAAAAACGAGGGTTTTGCTTACAGATAATTCGTGATTCATTACGACGTTTCATGAATATGTAACTCGGCGATCCGTCCACCCTTGAGACGACGTACAAACACGAGAAAGAGCATCGACGGGGAATGTTTGCGTAGGAAGATATAGATACGAGGCTGGCGCACGCAGGCGGCCGGCTTGATCAGCTGATGCCTTAGCAACAGGAGTACGAACTGTGCTAAAAATATCGATCCCATCTGATTATCAGCACGATGCAAGCTGTAACGTGTTATGCGGTCTGTTCTGGTAAAAGTAAACGAGGAATACACACCGGTTTGTCCTGTGCTTCCCTTGACTTTTCGCCGATTCCAACTGAAGTCGAGAGAAAGTCAAAATCACAAGCTTACGAACCGTGTGTTGTTGCTAGACGGAGCTCGGGAAGGGTATACGTGTACTACGGGTTGCCGGGCGATTTAAATCTCCGCGTATACTCTCTTCTAGCTCTGTCGTTACCAGGTATATAGGTACTCTTTGTCGTGGATTTTTTTTCTTTTCCTTCTTTTTCTCGACGAAACTACAACTGGCAATCTCCCCTTGCGTAATCGGAAAGTGTATAATCTTCGAAGGCAAAACGTTGCTCGCTTTGTTTATCGGCGTTAATGAGAAGCCTCCTTCTTCACCGAGGGGAGAACATTATCGCAATCGGTGTATATACGTAAGAGAGAGGAACGCTACGATTCGCGAATATTCATCGTGATAAATGTTCGGTGGTAAATGTACGGATCAATGAAACCCCTCTGCTTGTAAGTAAAGAAAGGAGAAGAAGATGAAGCCGGCATTCAGGGCCTTTAAGGTTCCTTTGTCTTCCAAGGACAACGTGAAATAAAGACTCGGAAAGGAAACGAGGAAGGGCCTTCCCCCTTTCTCATTTCCGCAAAATACCGACCGCCCTTTGTAGCGACCGTCCACGAAACCGTCTTTCACCAAGGAAACCCACGGCGCGCTCGCGCTCCGCGGAATTTTTCACGCGAGTCAAACGAAAAAAGAAAGCTCCTCGCGTTTAACTTGTACGGTGTCTCATCATCGCCGTAAGAATAGAAGCACCGTGTCAGCTCTCGCTTAGCCGAGCACAATCACGCCTATTGCGTCTAGTCACGTTTTCGATGACGATCGATAACCGGGCAATTCGATCGAACGCAATTTAACACTCGGCACAGCCGCCGTATTCAGATGATGCAGCGCACGGTGTGGCATAATTCAAAGACGAACGATAATTTTTCAAAACAAACTTCGCGTCGTTACGTACAGAGGAAATTAATCGATCCCTCGAAACGTTGAAACGCCTGGAAACCGCATTATCGATGACGGCGTGAGTCTCGGTGGAACGGGATTTTCTGAACAGAGAAATACCACCGGCACACGATCGATACACTCTAACGTCAGGCTAGCGGAGCCTCTTAAGGGAAATTCGCCCGGGAAACGTATCACAATGCTATCATTGTTCCAGCCTCGATCGTATCGATTCTGCGTTACGATTTCCCTGGTACCGTCGTTTCCCGTTGGCAGGAAAGAAAACGTTCGTGTTCCCGGAATAAGTCACGTTTAAAGGTCCACCGTCGAAAGGAAACAACCGTCGAAGGCCCGCGTAAGCGTCGAAGAGGGCGGAGGAGAGGCACAGTGTTCGAAGCGCAACCGCGGTTTCGAGATCTTCCGGTCAATCGGTTTACCCACCAAGTACGACGATTCACTCCGGGCGGTGCTCCGTTGCCGGCGCGATCACAGCAACCCAAGTTTCTATTATTTCGTATTCCCGGGAGCGGGCATTTGGGCGAGGTTAGTATTGGAAGCGCGAAGAGGTCAACGCTCGGGAAAGCGCCTCTCGTTACGGCACTGCCATACGATATTATAGGCCCCGTCGCTCGGAAATCCCCTTCCAAACGCCTCCACCACCTCCACTCGCTCCTTCTCTTTCTCTCTTCCTCTTTCACTCGGAATTATCTTTCTTTCCCTCTACAGCTGTTTTCCTCTCTTCCTCCTTCTCTCTCTCACACGTACAGTCTCCCTTCCTCCAACAACCACCTCTCTCCTCCTCTTATCATGTACTCTCTTTCATCTATCCGTCTAAAAAACGCGATATTCTCGCGTGGCTTTTTCTCCGTTTCCATACCTCCCCTCCTAACCACTTGTCCATCTCTCTCTCTCTCTCTCTCTTTCTCACAGCTTCAACCCTTTGTTCTGTCTTTGTCTGTACAGCGTTTCTCTGTCCTGTTTCTATACGTTATTCCCTCTACTGTACACGTTCGTGCAACACTCTCGGTGGCTTCGTTTTGTTCTTGCTTTCTTCGCTTTTCCGCCTTTTTCCTAGCTGTCCCTCCGCCTCACGCTCCTTCTACACTCTTCCACCACGTCAACGTTCTCTCTGCATCTCTCTCTCTCTCTCTTTCTCCCTCTCTATCAGTGTAGCGTGTTCTGCTGTGCCGGTAGCTTTCAGCCGGTCGCACGCATTGTGCCGTTATAACGGAGGAGAGAACTGCTCTCTATCCGACCATGCAAGCGAACGGTCAGCTGCGAAATCATCGAGATGCCGTCTAACCAGAGTCACTGCGGGAGCTCGATCATCGAGAAAACCGCCCTTGCTCGATCGCCACCCTTATTATCTAACCCTTTGCGCTCCAGTGGCACCGTTACGGCGTAATGTGCACCGTAATTTGCATCTCGACCGAAAATTAGGAGATCGTTTTTGCAGCTACCGTAGCACAAAGAACTGTGAAACATAAAATTCGTGTTATATTTTTCTGTTTTTTTTTTTTTTTAGAAATAAAATATTTGGGTTTCGAAAGTTTCGCTGCAAAAGTGTGCCGGAATTGTCGGTCGATCGCAATTAAAAATGTTCAGAGCGCAAAGGGTTAATGAAAGAAACTTTTGCGTCAACGACATAAAAAGCTGTAGTAAGGAGTAATGTAGTATTTTGCTGGAAAACAGTGGAATGATTGATTGGCAGGTTCTAATCAACTGACACGAATCGATCTTCTTTCTTCGTTTCTTTTTTTTTTTGTTCCATCGAACTGCACCAGTGAAGTAAACTGGAATCAAGGCCATCGATGCAAAAACACTTTAGAATCCTTTCGCGGCGATGAGTCACCTCGAGTTCGCTAGGTATTACGTGGCAATGAAACGTTCGAGCGGCAACGTTACGAGCTATCGTTCCATTGTAACGAGCAACAAATTGCCGGTGTAGATTAACGGGTCGCGTTCATCTCCGGTTGCGAAATAACCGGTGGACTTATCCTCTGCTACTCTTGTCACCCCCTCGTTCAGTTATCCAATCGAACCTGCCTCATTATCTCAACATAAAAATGTCGATCTAACCTGTTGATACATGTCCCAATTGTCGGAAACTTTGGACCCCAAAAATTCCTTCTAAAAAGATATTCACAAGATATCTTTCGCCTAACGTAAGATCGAGTGATCGAAGGAAAGCGTTGAAGTGAAGCTACCAGCTTCCAAAGCACCAGCTCTGTATCCAAAAAGTGCCTTTCGAAAATACGTTTACAGAGATGGTATTTGAGCTACCTCTCATCTAACGAGAAATCGAGTGATCGAAGTAAAACTAGCGATCTTCCACCGATACAAAGAAATAGAAGAGCTTATCACTCTATTTCCCAATTGAAAAACACCGTATATCCGAAAAATGCTGGTTAAAGACGACACATCTAAACGATTTCTCACCTGACAAGGAATCACGCCGATAAAGCAAAAATTATAACACGGAAAGTGTTTCTGAAAAAATTTGCATTATCTCTCAGCCAACAGGAAATCACGTGATCGAAGGAAACCGATAAAGCAAAAATTAGAGCACGTTATACATCCGAGAAAAAATTCACGAACACGATATTTGCATTATCTCTCAGTCAACAGGAAATCACGTGATCAAAGGACACCGATGAAACAAATTACAACACACTGCGCATCCGAAAAGTGCGTTTCAAAAAAATTCACGAAGACGATATTTGCATTATCTCTGAGCCAATAAGGAATCACGCGATCGAAGGACACCGATGCACCTTCCAGTCACGAGTGAACGAGTCACCGGCGATAAGCAACATTGCACAGTGCTCCCCATCGCAGATAAAGGAGCTCACGAATTCCTCGTGGAAGCAACGAGCGGGCAAACATCGTTCGGGGATTGTCAACGTGGATGATCGACGTGCACGTGCCGAAGACACGCGAGAGTCGTAAAGAGGAGGAAAATTGTAAGGTCGACGGAAGCCCGAAAAGGCGTCCAGAGGAACTGTTTCCGGAGCAACGAGCAAATCCAGAAAAGGGAAAAGACTCCTCTATGCCGTTGTTCTCTCCCTTCTTCGTCGCCCGTGTACAATGATGCTCCGCGGAGCGAGAACTCCGCGAGACCCATTCGGGAGGATCGTAAAAGCTACGGACGCGCCATAGCCCGACACTTTCTCCCTTTCAGGCTGCGCAATCCTCGCCTCTGGACACGGGACAGAGAGACGATTAATGCTCTTCTCTCTCTCTATCGCGAGTGCCAGGTTACTGCAATCTCGCAGACTGCGCAATGCAACTTTTCTACCGTGGTCCTTTGCTTAGGTGACTTCCTTCGGTGATCGTGCGAGGTTCCTGAACCCTCGAATAGAAATTTGTAAACTGAACGTTTCTCAGGTTTTAGAATTATCGTCGAATGGCTAGAAACGTGTAGCAATAAAAATGGGATTTATGGGACTCTTCGAAGGTTCAGAATACACGTGTACCAGCGGATTTGTGTGTAGATATTTCGACAGAGAGAGACAGAGAGAGAGAGACTGCCAGTACCTTTGTTCCGAACTTATGACTCAGGTCAGCCGACTTTTTCTTCGGCTGGTGCGTTATCGGGTAGCACGAGCTATGGTTTCGAAGCGCGTGGCAACGCTAACGGATCATCTTTATTCCTTCGTTAATGACGCATCCTTGTGTGTACGGTTTCGAAACAACGGAGGACTTGCGGTTGCTCGTCATTTACAAAAAATCGAAGAAAGTTATTCTTGTTCGATTTGATCGAAGATTATCGACGATTCAAATCTGTTTCCACAGTTTCAATACACTCGCGGCGTGATACGTGTCGAATTGAAATAAAGAATTTCGAATCGTTGGAACGATTGGAAGAGCAGCGAAATGATTCTCGATTCATAATTACGGCTGCATGAAGTTGCAACATTGTGATTTAGTAAGTGGTTAAGTGCAACGATCTGGCACACATGGACGATGATTCAACAATGACTAACACAGAGCGGAGATCGTCGATAATAGAAATTTCACGATGGACAATAGCCTGATTCTTGGGTCTAATCGGATCCAGTCGGTTCGTAATTAACCGGCTGTCAATTAACGCAGTGGCGAATCAGTGAAAAATCGATTAGAAGAAATTAGGACGCGGTATCAACAGCTCTGCTGCGTAACTTTCGTGGAATTCGAGTAGTGTTTATCAAGGGGGGCGTAGCTCAGATGGTAGAGCGCTCGCTTAGCATGCGAGAGGTACCGGGATCGATGCCCGGCGCCTCCAAGTTGGTTTTTTTTCTTTCAATTACGAAGAAACCGACGTTGCTCGATAATCCAATCGTGTTTCTCAAATCTCGCAATTTTTCAATAATAAATTACGTTATTATCTTCGACAAAAAAAAAAGAGTATCGAGGTATATTACGTATGATAGCTCAGGATTTTTCACTGAAATTTTACCTATTTTCTCAGCTCAAATAGAAAGCTGTGAAAATTATAGATTCAGCGTTAAACTCGAAACTGAAATAATAATTTACATTATCTTTGACAAAAAAAGAAAGTATCGTCATATGTTACATACAGTATCCAGGATTTCTCACTGAAATTTTCCCTATTTTCCCAGTTTAAATTGAAAAATGTGAGGAAACTGTAGATTCAGTGTTAAGTTCGAAACAGAAAATAGTTTGAAAATTTGGAGACATTAGTGACATAATACGACACTGTAACCGTAAGAATTTCGAAGAGAACGTTTCGTTTTCCACGTTGAAAGAAAGATTACCCATGGAACGATACACTAAACCATAAAAAAGGAAAAGAGGTGTGTAGCAGTGTGTACTCGCGTTACACCGAGTCGCAACAGTTACAAATTGAAAGCCGACGTCGGTGAACAAGAGAAAGGCGTAGAATGTTTGAACGCGTGCGCCACTCCACGAACCGAGCACATGTCCGAGCAGAATGACAGACGTATCGAACATTTGTCGCAGACGAAGGTCACATTTCACTATCGACAAACGTTTCGTGTTCTCCAATCCCGCGTCTATCAAAACCTCCCATATATTTGACGAGCCTCGACAATCAAACTACCCGTGACTACATCGTGAACACGCAACAATTCCTCCCTCCAGCCCCTCGTTGTCTACTCTTAAAATCAACCAATAAATAGAAATTCTACCGTACAGAATGGAACCTCGCGTTAAATAATCTATCCGTCGTTGTAAATTACACTCCTTGCACAATTGCATACGAGAAAAGTTAGAGCTGTGTTTAGACGGAAAAGCCAAACGAATGTCTACATAGTTGCAAGGAATGCAGAGATTAGATCATCGACTGAATTTCGACGTTACTACAAGGACGATAACCTATCGTAACTCGGTGATAATCGTAGTGTTTCGAACGACGTCGAAGCAAAGTTGGAAACAGCTAAATACGATGATTCGTTATTGTTTGTCGTCACGAATCGATCCGTGACAAGTAGCTCTCTGGTCGTGTGGTAGTATTATCATGCCAAACAGCTGCGGTACAAAGATTTTCTTTAGCGACACGCGTACGTATGTATATAGTCGGACGACGAAATACGGGAGGGGGAACCGGACGTCGAAGTTTACGTGAGCGGGCATATCGATAGACGGATCGATAGAAATCTGGGAAGATAAGGGCCAGAAATTTTAGTCACGGTCGCGTGAAGTCTAATCGAAAGATGTACAATTTGTTTTATTGAGTTGAGATGGAAGTGTGCTTGTTAAGAGTATAATAGTTGATAGAGATCATCTATTCCTACTTCCTCGTGGTCTTAAATTTTCGTTCTCACTGTTGTTAGTCAGTGGTTAACGCTGAATAAATATATTTAATGGCTCTCAAATTTTTTAGACCTCTGAATTCTCTAAATCTCCAAATCTCTAAATCTTCGAAGTCTCTAAACCTCCAAAGTCTCTAAATCTCCAAATTCTCTAAATCTTCAAATTCTCTAAACCTCAAAATTCTCTAAATCTCCAAAGTCTCTAAACCTCCAAAGTCTCTAAGCATCCAAATTCTCTAAATCTCCAAATTCTCTAAATCTCCAAATTCTCTAAACCTCAAAATTCTCTAAATCTCCAAAGTCTCTAAACCTCCAGTCTCTAAGCATCCAAATTCTCTAAATTTCCAAAGTCTCTAAGCATCCAAATTCTCTAAACCTCCAAATTCTCTAAGCATCCAAATTCTCTAAACCTCAAAATTCTCTAAATCTCCAAAGTCTCTAAGCATCCAAATTCTCTAAACCCCCAAATTCTCTAAATCTCCAAAGTCTCCAACCTCCAAATTCTCTAAGCATCCAAATTCTCTAAATCTCCAAAGTCTCTAAGCATCCAAATTCTCTAAGCATCCAAATTCTCAAAATGTCCAAAGTCTCCAACCTCCAAATTCTCTAAATTTACAAAATCTCTAAACCTCCAAATTCTCTAAATCTCCAAAATCTCTAAACCTCCAAATTCTCTAAACCTCCAAATTCTCTACGCATCCAAATTCTCTAAACCTCCAAACGTTCAAAGCGCCTATACACACCAACAGCGACGAAACGCTTAACGCTTTAATTCACAATCTCCTGACATTTCTTCCACCAACTATACACTAGAGAATCATTTTCAAAGCTCTTCACGGTCCAACCAGACGTTCCTCAGCTACGTGCAGTAACACTGTGACGCAAAACCGTATCGCGTTGCTCCATATTCGGGGTTGCTTCTGAGAATCGGTTGCTACAGCTGTTACTGGCTACCAGCGGTGTAATTTAGACAGAAAGGTTAAAAGGGAAAATGGATACAACGAGCAAGGGACCTTCGAGCAGTCCGCAACTTAATGCTCGAGCACTTTATCGAAAGCACTTTTGCCGATTACGTTAAACTCGTGGAATGTGGATAAAAAAGAAAAAAAAAGAGAGAAAAAGAGAAAAGGACATATCGAAAGTGTACAATACACACGCGTTCGTTCTCCCAGCAAAGATGCGAAGGTGGAAAACTTGAATATGTACAGGAGAATAATGGAAGAGTAAACGGCACGTCAGCTAGGTCGATTAAATCTTTCCTTCTTCACTGATCGATTGCATGTATCTCTGATATCGCTCAGATCGATAAGCGTGATAACTGTGACGAATAATAACGATCGAATGTTCTTGTGATTTGTTCAAATCTTAAACTAAGTCCAATCTTTCGACCTTCGAATTAAAATTTCCACGTGAAAATTTGTTGAAAAAATTCTATTATTCCAACTACAATTTTGTATAATAACTATAGGAGACTGAATATTTTTTGACCGCGTAATTAAAATTTCCAAGTGAATAATTTTTATTATTCCAGCTATACATTTCGTCGAACAACGATAGAACAATACGACACTCGATCGAACGAACAGAAGTGGATATGCAGTATAAATTGGAGAACGCATAGCATTGATATTACCAAGTATGATCCGCAGTCGTGATTCCACGCTGTAGAATTTTGCAATAACAATGCACTCGGCTGATAAAGAGCAGATATCCGTGTCATCCCGACACGCGTAAGTCGATCGTCCGTTTCGTTTCACGAAAACATCAGGCTGCACATTATCGGGGCCGGTGAACACACGACCGCGCGTATTATCTACGAGCCTATTGACAACGAAATACCAATAATAGAAGACGAAAATCCACGATCCTGTTATTGGTCGGGAGACAATAAACGATATCGGTCGAACGTACGATACTCCCTCGTCGATCTTCCTTTACGAATCTCGCCCGTCACGTTGCGACACCTCGTGCAACTTTCGATACGATAAAGAAACGTGTTTCTATAAAGATTACGGCACACTTCACTCGTTTATTTCCACCAATTCGGTTTCAAAAATTCTCCGTCTTTTTTATTCCCCATGTTTTTCACTTCCATTATATGTGAAAGAATGCTCTTGGATTTGGGGCTCGAATAGCCACATCCGAACCCTTTCGCTGCGGTAGAATCTTTCGTTTTGGCGTTTAAAAATTAAAAAAAATTTTTATTATTAATTTAAGTGAGGCTACTCGAAGGAGTGAATTTCAAGGAAATTTAAGGATCGAATGAAGGCGAAAATGAGTGCGAGAAAATTTTCAAAGCGCCCGTAGGCACCGAAAGCAGTGAAAGGGTTAAATATCGATCTATTCAAATATCAAGCATGAATTTTTTATATTTTCCATTTAAAATTCTCCTCGGAGCACATATTTCTCCGGTGACGTGTTAATCAGCCACAATAAAAAACAGAAGACGTAAAGTAAGAAGAGGAAAAAAATAAATAGAGTACGCTCATAGAGGTCGATTGTAGAGAGAGATTTACGAGACCCATTAAGAGAATCGAGGCGAAAGATCGAAGGAAGAAACTACTCGAGAGATCGTGATTATCGGCACGGCGTGTACGGTTCGAAGTGAAAAACAACATCTGGATCCTATCTCTGGTCTCGACTTTGAAAAGTGCTTGATTGTTTTGCTCGAGACTGCTCGGTAAACACAATCGAACACTTACGAATGATTTTTCGCGCCGCTTAAGGTCGGCCTGAAATAGCCAACAGTCTTGCATAATTTTCCGCGACAACAATCACAGTACACGTCACGAGTAATAATCTGTTTACCGAATATTGCCCGAGCCATTTAATTGCTGCACTTTCGTCCGATAACACGGCTCGTTGTAACACCTGATAAGCGTTCGGAACATCCCAGAAAAAGAAACGAGACCGTGAACCCTGTGTTATTGACGAGACCGAAGGCTTTTGTCGATCTTGTCGTCCACACATCTGCGTAACATCTGTTTTTCTCCACTGATTTCGAGGCCTGTTTTCGCGACACAATGACGCTCGGTGAGTATTTTGCCACCAAGGGACACTTTCAACAGCGATTTATCGCATCTTAACCTTGTGTGGACAGTCTGGGTCTCTGGTGACCCGAGAAATTTCACTCTCGCATTTCTTCCAAGCGAATCTTTACTTTTGTCGTAGGAGAGAGTTTGATAGGTACCCCAGAAATTTTTTGAAGGCTTAGAACCGTGAAAAATTAGACACTCTGGGTCTCTGGTGACCCGAGAAATTTCACTCTTGCATTTCTTAGAAATAAATTTTTATTTTTACAGTAGACTTTCACCAGTATCCCGGAATTTTTCTGAATTTTCAGAAGGCCCATTTGAAGAGTAAGAAAATTAGACACATTTGCTTAAGAATTGTGAACGAATATGGACTCAAACGTTAACCCTAAATATTGGCCAATCGAAGCGTTAAACTACCTTCGAAGATGAACACAAGTTGGACCAATTATACCACGGTACGCGTAAAAAGTTACAAGTGTCAATTCGCAAAGCTCGTACACCCTATTTCGACGATCACTTGAACTTCGACCGAAGTACAAGCAGATTAAAGCTACCCTCGATTGGTAATCGCGTCGATTTAGCTGGTCACGCTTTCACAACAACTTAATCTATCGATTGTGCCGCGTGGAAAGGGTATCGACGGTCGTCGAGTAGGAATATTAAACGAGGAAAACAGTCACCTACGGATTATCCGAAATTCATCGACGTGTAATCTCTCTCTCTCACACTTTCCGTCTCTCTGGTTCCCGAGGTCTTAAGCAGCGCGGCGGATCTTAAGTAACGAGATTTCTCGTCGCGTATCGTATTAAAGCTTTTTCCGCCGTAGATACCGCGAGGGAACGGAACGTTTAAGCGGCTTGTTTGCACAAGCTGTCGCGTTTCATTCAGAAGGTGGGCATTTATTTACCGAACGATAATCGACCGATGATTAACACTGTCGAAAAAAAGAATAATATCGATCTCGCGTCTAGGTAGGAGCGGCGGCACATTTGGTAGCCAGCCAGACACACGTCGATGACGTACAAATTCACGAATAATTCTCCGCTCGAAATATATCAGCCGAGGAGAGAGAGAGAGAGAGAGAGAGAGAGAGAGAGAGAAATAAAATAACCCCACTTTTTCGCGGGCGAAAAATTATCTGCAACGTGTCCCAGCCTTCCGTCTATCGGCACCCGTTCCATCCACGCAAACACCGATCGGAAATTTCGTAAACACCCGATATCGACTGGACAAATAGCCCCGTCGCGATATTTTCCCCGATTACGCCGAAAATTCGTGTCGCTCTCTATCTCTCCTCGATCTGACTTTTATTTTCTTTTTCCTGTTTTTTTTTCTTTTTTAATCTCGCGCAAGTACAGAAACTCGTCACAGACTTATTTACTCCGATTAAATGTTTTTCAGTGACGAATTGTCAGGAATGTTGAATTTTTTTCCTCAGCTTGCAATCAACGTGACATATTTTCTTTTTCCTTTTCTCTGCTCTTTAAATACTCCGCGCGAGAACAGCGTATTTCAAAGAACAAACACGTTATGTGTGTCTATAATGCGGTATTGTTATGTAATTGGAAGAGAGCTGAAACGTCAGATAATAATGTCACCCCGAATAATAAAGGTTGAAACAATACCAGACAAAAGCACTTCGTACGCGACAACTTAACGCTATTCGTGAAATATATACACTACCGTCCGTAAGTATTTGGACACCCTATAAAACGAAATAACTTTTTTCAAATTGGGCCAAACGACTTGAGGTTTTCTTGAGAAGTTAGAAAGATTAGTTTACTAGATGACGCGTACAAAAAATTTGGAAAAGATTGCAGTTTGTGGGAAGGCTTGTGATGAAAAATTTGAAACATACGTTTTGTAGATCTACGTGAATTATATACGTGCTGAAAATTTCATCGAAATCGGTTAATGTTGTTACGAGCTACAAACGGTTAAAGATTGTGAAAATCGCACTATTTCGCGCCTATAACTAATAAATCTGAAGATTCTTACATCTTTCGATGCCTGTTTCTCCATCCACCGATTCAGATGAAATTTTCCGCGTGTGTACAATTGACACAGATCTGCAAAACTTATTTTTTAAATTTTCATCACGAGCCCAGATAAAAAAGTTGTAAAACGTGACCTTAACAATTTTCTTCGCGATTCCCACAAACTTGTTCAACTAACTTCTCAAAAAAACTCAAGTCGTATGGCCCAATTTTAAAAAAGTTATTCCGTTTCGTAGGGTGTCCAAATACTTACGGACGGTAGTGTATACGTACTATTATCTACCTCGTTTTTCGAGTCGATGCAAACAGCACATTGTCGCGTAGAATAATCTCTATACCAGTCTTGAAGCGAGGCTTAATCGAATCACCGAATAATTTGTCGATAATCAAACGTGTCCCTTTAAAAGAAAGGGTTAAAAATACGATTACATCCAGGAAACGTTAAAAATTCTCCGTTAATACATTCCTTATCGATCTACTCGTTTATACACGCTGACCGACACACGGAGAATCTCGCGTTCGACTTTAGAACGATCCCTCTTATCACGTTTATATCAGATCGCATGAAATTCCAGCGGACGCGGCGACAAAAGCAACCCCGTTTCCGTTATTCCACTCGCCGTTATCTCGACAAGGACGACGAAATCTTTCCCACGGAACGTGATCGAAGGGTGGGTTCCTTTTTCCTCTCGTCTCCTCGCCGGTCTCCGAATAAATTTATGAAATTACGCCGTGTCACGTGGTGCGCAATCGAGTAGGATCCTTCCGGCTCCTTTCGACGAATATCGAACGCGCCGCCACCCTTAGCCGCGCGGCGACTTTTATGCCGCAGTAAATAAACCGTGGCCGCGGGAAAGAAGAGAGAAAAAGCGTGCCACGGTGGCGAAAAAGTTGCGCCAGGCCGGACATAAAATTCCGCCGCGTTACATATCCTGCTCCGTCCGTCCATCCCTCGCTGCTGCGACACAATCTTCGGAGGATCGAGGAGGAACCGGGAGGCCAGCTTTTACGAGCGAGATATAAAACTGTGTCAAACAATGTATCACGTCCCTGCTCATTTTCCTACGATCGTATAACGTACCGCATGGGGAGAGCCGATCGATCGTTTCGGCTAGGGAGCGTCCCTCTGCTAAACTATCATCAGTAGATAGAAAGAGGAAAGAACTTCTTTTTAAATTTTTGCAAATTTGTGGAGAATGTCGGTGGAAGTATTGCACAATTTTGTTTGTTGCTTTTTGCGGACGGAGTATTAACACATAAATTACGTGAAAATTACATTTCCCTCGAATACACGTACACGAGTTCATGGGCACTCTAACTACCTTTATTGCTTAAAAATGTGTAAGTTTATTAGTTGCGTTCATAGTGTTTCGCAAACGCACATACGAGTCCGTCGTTCTCCATGGAGCAAAGATTAACGTGTTTCCTTGTTTTATTGTACATAAAAAATTGTTAGAGCGACTTTTCAGGCCTCCACAGAACCAAACTGTAGAAGAACTAAAAAAGAATTTCTATTCCTTCGTTTGATGTCCTTCTACAATCCTGCAAAGTGTCCAAAAACTCAGAATTCTCCCTTGCGAGTTACCATTACTGTGCCAGAGAACAGCGCTAAAAAAAGAAAGAGAAGATTTGCTTCTTTTACCGTGTGAGGCGACCGTTCGGTAAACGATCATTAACGAATCCATTTTACGATACACGTAGGCAGTGATAAATAAAGCAGCTTCAGGCTAAGTCCCTTCGTCACGAAGTCAGCCGTGACAGCGGAAGGGTGCAAGATGTGATTGCTGGCCATGTGTCAACTGAATAATAAAGCGTTCCCTTCGAAGGACGAGGCTGCGTCGAAAATTGCGTGGCTCACGAGTAATAAAGCCGACGACGATTCGAGAGAAAGGATCACGCAGCCGGTCTACGGCGGTCCTTTATGATCCTAGGAAAGAGGAACTGACTGATTCCATAGCCCGGTTGGAAACACATTTCACTTCCAGCACCGTCCAGGCGACATCGTTAAAAACAAATACACCGTGAATTTATTTATTTACCTAGTATTTCTTTTTTTTGTCTCCGATGAAGCTCGACTTCAATTACCTAAAACCCCTATAAAACGGTGAAAACTCGAGGCTCGAAAGGGGTGTCACACTCGAAAGAACGAAACAACCCCTTGCATCGAGAGTGTTCCCCATGGAAATTCGATTTCTCCGGCAAGTTACGATCCGTGGCACAGTTGATCGAGGGAAAATAAATCGACCGATGGAAATGAACAAGCCAACAGCACCACCCTTCGTTTCCGCTGCTTTGTACAGGCAACGGAGATTGTATTAGGCCTCGCAATGCATACAGGGTGACGTCGAAGTAGCTGGTCAAACTTTGACGCGGTATTCTCTCGAAAAAGCAAAGTTTATGCGATCCTTTTTCACGCTTAGAGTACGTTTCCGTTTCAGAGTAAAACTGTCGCAAGTTGCTCTCGAGAACCAAGTTTATCAGTGTCTACGGCACTGAGAGCGCTGGACACACTACTGGAGAGTACTCTCGAGAGCAACTATGGTAGAAATCTCTCGCATAAACCCTCGAGAAGAGGAGAATACCTCATCCGCCTATTTCTGTGTCACCCTGTATATCCTGTAGCAACGTTCGTGGAACGCATAAAGGACTGCTCGCAACCCCAATGGTCTCAGCTGGATCTCGTGACTGGCGCGAGCTATTATACACACGCACACCGGCAAGCTTTTGCGGAAAATTAAAGACAGGATAGAGAATTATTTACTAACAGGAAGTCCTGTGTACGACGATGCTCTGATGGTAACGTAGAACGGCTGCCGGAGAGATCAGCTGTTTCCTAAAAACGAACAGTCGTACGAAGAGAAGAAGAGAGGAGAAGCTCGTTTCGTGTTACAGGGGTGGTTTTTAGACGAAGCTTGTACGCGTGCGTTAGAGTGACTGTTCCAAGGACATTTGAATATTTATGGGAGAGCGACGGGGATATTAGGAGGGATGAAGCAAATTGCGACGAAGAAACGCTAGGATACGACGATATTGCGAATGCAACGCGTGGAGGAAAGAGGAGAGGGATTCACGGCTCGTAATCGAGGGTATCGGTGTTTTGACAAGAGAGATTCAACTTTGTGGAACGGGGGGGAGAGAGAGAGAGAGAGAGAGAGAGAGGAACGGGGCGAAGATCGATGGCACGAAAGAAACGAAGCATAATTATCGACGATCGGTAAACAACTTTAATCGGTTATCGGGCAGACTGATGCAACACGGAAGCCGGTTTCGTCAGCTTGCTACAAATAGACGACGCGCGACTATAGATAGACATAAACGTCGGTAATTGCCGCGTTTTTACGAGGATAGCCAGGCTGGGATAACTGATCGCGAGGCATGGCAACAAATCCGATCGAAACACCCTTCGAAACTTCCTTTGTGCTTTCTTCGTCCACCGACGGGGGAGAATGGTCGTCGTCGTCGTCGTTGACCGGATGAATCACGCATATACATCGTCTCTGATTATTCCCTTTCTTCTTATTACTATCGCAACTATCTCCCATGTGACTTGTGTCTACGTACGGGTGAATAAATCAGTAATGAATTGGACGCGAGTGAACTTTGATGGCATCGAGGGAGTATTTTCGTCTGGAACTCGGACAAATATGGGAACGAATCATTCTCCAAACAGAGATACGTTCAAATTCAAATTGCATACATTTTCTCGAATATTTCTCCGAGATACGAAGAATTTCGCCCCGAAATATATTTGGCGAAATTTTCAAATTTCACAGTTCGGTCTGGAACGTTTCATGCGGTCGCGGAATTATCTCGAGGAACGTTCTGGATGGGCGAAAAGCAGGGGCGACCGTTCGCGTGGTCGTCGTCGTCTAACTCGACTATTAACGAGGAAAAATCCGAGAGTTCTCCGGGGGCACGGTAGTTTTATCTGAGAAATTTATTTCACAGTTTCTCCAGATAAATCTGCATGAGCGATTCTATTCTGTGCTCACGTCGTCGGTCAACAGCTTATCCGCCTCTTCTATCGTGA
Organism: Habropoda laboriosa; assembly: GCF_001263275.1. Classification (NCBI taxonomy): domain Eukaryota; kingdom Metazoa; phylum Arthropoda; class Insecta; order Hymenoptera; family Apidae; genus Habropoda; species Habropoda laboriosa. Next base: position 4,185,455 of record NW_017100161.1, read on the forward strand.
CCCATATTTGCACGAGGGGTGATTATTCCCCCCTCGATTTCGCCCCTCCTCGGTGCTCGTTCGAAGAACAGGCCATTGTTACGCCGGAGGGTATATAGCGCGATTCAAATTGAAACGTATTTTCTTTCCGTCGATGTACGGAACGCTTTTACCCCTTTTTTCGTAACAGCAGAATCGATCGCGACAATTTGTTACCAGCTGTCTTTCACCGTGAAAAAAGAAACTTTCACGCGTGAACACACACATACGTACGAACGTAGTACCCAGTCGCGATTATAAAATCATTAAGAGCGACTTCTGTGTCGTTTCGAAACCTCCGTTTGTCACGGCAAATATTTAACCTTCTACATACACTCATCGCAGTTTTATCGTCTACTGTTATGTACGTTTATCACGGCAAATAATTGTTCGTAGATACCTCTGCAACGATTTTCGAATGTACGAAATTTGTAGTTCGAAGAAGGAGAGAATAAAGAGTTTGGTGAAAGAGAGAGGGAGATATGGCGTGTTCTTATCGAAGCGAAAAGAAGCGTTGAAATCACTAACCTTGATTCTACGGCCTCATAACAACGTGACTAATCGTATCGTTTCGAAACGGACGTTTTATCGCTTCATCATCGACTAACGTTATTGAAACTCACGTACATTTAAATACGTGCACACGTAATTGCTACGAAAATAGCCTCGTTATCGTCGCGTGCGGTGGCACACGATCGGTTGTAAAAGTGTGGAAGAGCGATGAGAAATTCTTGGGGAATAAGGGATTTCGGAATCCGCCTCGTCGCTTTAGGGGCTCTGCCGGAGTATTGATTCCTTTCGAGGCATTCAAATCACTGGTGCACCCTCTTCTCTCTCTGCAGCTCTCTCGGTCTTTGGCTCTCCCTCTTTCTGTGTCTCTCTCTCTTTGGCTCTCCCTCTCTCTGTGGCTCTCTCGGTCTTTGGATCTCTCTGTCTTTGGCACTCTCTCTCACTCACTGTCTCTCTCTGCCAGAGGATCCTCAAGAAATCCCTTTCCCTTCAAAGGTTCATCTTCCCCGAGCAGCGGGATAGCAACAGAAAATGTTTTCCAGGCCTGAAACGAGGCATTTGGTTGCCGACCTCGTAACCCATCTCGCAGGAATAAACCTTACTGACAGTCAGACCGGTGAAATTAGTGGCTCGTGTATAATGGCCCCGCGGAGAGCGACCGTAGGGAAACACGTTTGCCGCACGGTCGACGGTGAATCCACCGCGACCGATTGATACCAGTCACGTGAGCCTGATCGCCGAGTGAAAACGAAAACTACGCCAGTGGTGTTGTGAGAGGTTGCTTTAATATCCAGGTGAGAGTGTGACCTGTCTGTTTGCTACTAGCTTTCACTACCTTACACCTTCTTTCTCGTCCCCTCTCCTTTTAACTTGCAATTAAATTAAACATTCCCATTCTCCGAACAATATCACTTTAAAATTCGAAAAATCACCTAACGTCCCCTCCGAAAAAGAAACAAAAATCAGGTCACAGATTGAATAAGAAGAAGAAACAAAGAAAAATTCACGCGTCACAGAGAATTACAGAAATCCTCCAAGGTTCGTCAATTTCTCTCTGGCCGAACGAGATTACCGATGCAGAGCAGCACGTGGCTCGGAATGAGTCAAACCAGCGAAGAAGGGAGGCAGAAAGGAAATCTATATTTCGCTAATTACATCCGAAACTAAATTCAGCTATACATGCATATGTAAGAGCCGACAGAGCTGCGGTCACGCTCACGTGGAACAAAGAGGCTCTCTGTGGAGCTCGAGCCAGTAGCCGTGATCCCAGATTATAAGCGAGGCGTTAAAGTCACTTTGCAAAACCGGTCTTGCATGCAGTAGCCAGGCCTTACCGAGCGTAGAATGCAATAAAATTACCAGGCAATTGTGTCCACGTGCCGTGGACGACGAAAGGACAAGTAGTTTCGGTTTTGTCATCTCGATTGCAACGTCCGCATGATTAATACCGCCGCGCGATCGGTTCTCTCCTCGGTGTTCGATTTGACGCACAAGATAAAAGAATTCATCGTCTACGTTAGACACGTGCGATTAATGAAACTTTCTTTCCTTACTTTTTCTGCACCATTGAAGAAAGATCGAACGAATCGTTGGTTGCAACGTTCAACGCCAAGTCGTATCAGGCTCGTTTCTTTACGTTAATAAAAGAAC
>NW_017100161.1:4187697-4200722 GCF_001263275.1 Habropoda laboriosa
TGTTATCAATCGTTTCTTCTTTATGTTTCGCTGTTTTATCGTTACTTTCTACACGTATCTCGACACACCGTCACAGAGAGCAGCTCAAAGTTCGACCTTCAACTTGAAGAGATGCACTTTAGAATCGGTTGTTGAACTTTCATAGAGGGCCTCTGGAGAATATCAAATTTAAAGTGTTTCCTCAGATCCCCCTTAAATTCCATTTTACATCTAATAACGTTACACGTCAACATGGAAAATTCTGAACACTTGAAACCAGTCGTTCTCCAAAGCAGTCGCGCAAAATCACTGCAATTTTCCATCGCGAATCCTCCCAACCGAATCGTCATCAAGATTTCTTCCAAGCGAGTAGTCGAAAGAGAGAGTAGAATAAAAAAGGGAGGCTCTGTAATGGAAGGAAGCTTTTCTCCAAGGGTTTCCCATGTACCTGCTGCTCGAGGACCTTTCTCGAAGCGTCCAAGGCTGATTTAAGAACACCATAACGCTCCTCTCTCCAACGCTCGCTTTACGAAAATTCATGCAAATTAGAGGACGCCGAATAAAACGGCGGAACGGAATGATCGTAATTACGGATCCGTCGTTTCGCGAGAACAAAAGTGCGTGGAGAAAAGTGGGAGGAGTCGGTGTAAAGAGTGGATAATTAAAATTAGAGGCGTCGCAATCGCGACGATATCTAAAGAGTAGGAGAGCTTCTCTCTTTTACTCGAGGCGTTCTTTCGTCGACGACGAGAAACGAAGAAAAATCGAAAATGTTCAAGGAGGAGAGCAGGTCGTCACGTCGCGAGCAGGAAAACGTGCTCGCATCCTCTACGGATCGACTATCCAGGTTAATTTCTACTCCAGCAACCGTCTTGGAAAATTCCACAAACCTTTTGTGCGCAGAACACGGAACGATAGGCGCTTCCTTAAGGACGGACCCTCTACACCCTCGCTGTGGTGCTAGGAGTACAGGTAGCCGATGTTTCTTCGAGAAACTTGGAGAACTGGGAAAATACGTGGGTGTGCGTTTATGCTCCGATATACACAATTTACATCAATATTGCATCCGCTACTAATTCTCTGTCCATTTGAAATTGACGTTGCGGAGGTCAATAACACTTTACCTCGTCTCAATTGATTCGAATGAAAAGAAATTTTTATAAATGCTAACTTTTTTTTCAAAATTTGGTGCAACTTGCAATGCATAGCGATTCCAAATATTTGGCCGGTAGTGTATGTACATATACGTAAATACATCGCCGAGTGATGGACTTATCGTAATTTTATTTCACGATTTACATGTATATACATGTTCGACGGTATTTGTCGTGCTTCGTTATTTTAAACGAAACTTTATTTTTTATATCGTTCGAAGAAATTCGCTGAGCAATGTCTTCCGACGTTTCCTAACATTTTCAGAGTCACGAATTATTGCTGAAATCTGATCGAAACGCGTTCTTGCTAATAACGCTAAATAGAGGGAAAGGTTCTCGTTCAACTTTTTGTGAGAAACAGTTGCTGCGTAACAGAAAATTACGGAACATACGTCGGTCAAAATTCATTCAATCTACTAAAAAATATTCCAAGCAACGAAATTAAAAATTGCAAATTTTCCGCTTGCGACACTTTTCATAAAAGAAATTTCAATACGATTACGTCGAAAACTGAAGCTGTTGCGTAAGGGAAGAGCGATTAAGATTTCACGGAAACGACCGTACGACGTTCCACAGGAAGAGCTAAAAGGAGACTCCCGAACTTCCGGAGTATCGACGTTCCTCAAGGCCAAGATAAAACCCCACACAGAAATGACTCGTCACTTTATCATTTCGCCGGACAATAGTGATGCAACGCCAGACACCGTTACATTTCTCACTTTCCCTGACGAAACCCTTTCCGCGAGTCGCGCAACAACCGAGAAACAAGAGGCGGAGGGAAGTGACACGTTCGATAAGCGATAACGCGCAGACAAGGCGCGTTTCCCTATGCATCACGTCTTTCGCGTTTTCACGCAACTGTGTTCTCCAATGCTCCACGAACTGAACTACCTTTCGTTGACGCAAGAAAAAAAAGAAATATATCGCCACCCTCCGTTACGCTTCGAGCACCTTGCTCGTGTAATTCAATCATTTTCGAGCCACGTACAGTACATGCAATTAAACCTTACGACGTAACATCGAGGCATTATGCTCGTCGGACACGCCTTCCTCGTCAGGTGGACCGTTAATTAACGCGCGGTGTGTTGTTGCACAGGTAACGTTCACCCACGACACTGCGCAGGTGGTAAAAGTGAAATTTCTCAGTTTAGTAAATGAAGATGTTCGTTGATACGGTATTTATATAAGTGGAGCGTAAAATCGAGGGGGGGATTTAAAGTGTGAGAAAATTTGGCACGAGCGTTTCGTTTCCCCTTAATTAAATTCTCGGATTTAGGCCAGAGTGTTCCGTTAAATGTTGCACTAAGTGCACAAACTTGTGTGCACACGGTCAGCCAAGTAGGGTCGGATCCATACTGTTTCTGTCAGTCTAGAGAATAAAATTAATCTGCGGCATTCAACATCTTCCTCTGAAGATCCTTGCGACCGACGTCTGTCAATACGAATTATCCGAAAAAGAAAGGAAGTTCTTTTTCGTCCTCATCGGTGATTAAGAATAATATTCCTGCGGTGGTGAATACGAACGCTCGCTTGCACCGTAAAGATCGAACGTGTTCCTTCGGATCGAGAGAAGAACAAAAATTAGAAGGAGGGAAAAAAGGAAGAGAGAGAAGAAAAGAATCGAAACGGGCCGTGGAAGGGGAGAGATTTGGTAAACAAGGCAATTCCAGGGGCGATGAATTATTTAAAGGAAGCGCGGTACGAAAATAGAGGCGCGATTCACGGAGTCGATTACCTGCCACGGAACTTTTCCACTGGGCTGGCCGTAGATCATTCGAGAACAGAGAGCCACGTGAATCGAGAAAGAAGGGACAATATTTTTTTTACATCGTCTCCGTTTAATTAGTCATACCTCACATGCTCGAGCGATAGCAGCGACAAGGTTACACCGAATATCCGGACGATTCACTGCAAACGATCCTCCTTTTTTATTTATATTTCACTTAAAACCTTGTTTCTTCCGCCAACGCGCGACGTAAAAATAGGAAGAGGACGAGACAACTCTCGTATTTTTTTCTTCGTTCAGAGAAACGATGTACAGTGGACGAATCTGGTGGTCGGTCCCGGCTTCACACGGCAAAGCGGAGAAAAATAAGAAATAATCAACCGCCGGCTGATTAATCGTCCTCGCGATTGACACGCGAAAACAAAACTAGAGGAACGAGGGAAATTTTACGCGAGTTTCATCTCTCTCCTCGTTTAAAAGCCCCTCTTTAACGGATTCGGTTTAATTTAGAAGATTCGGCGAGAGAGTTACAGCGAGAGCTTAGAACGCGGCCTAACGATGAAATCAAATTGAGAAAGACGAGAGAAGAGATAAAAATTTGTAACAACTGCCGATATTGTTGCTGTTGACGCTACTGTCGAAGGATTAACCTATTTACACGCGAGAGAATAAAGAAAAGACCGTCCGTTTTCGTGAGTTGCGACACTTCCTTTATTTCGATCACCCGGGCGATTTTTATCGGCGCTAAATAGGCCGGTAAATTCGCAGGCGGTATCTGTCACTTTTAAAAAGCCCCGACGGTGTATTTATAATGCCGCGCGTTCAGGAATTCGAGCAAGAATGTGCCGAAAACACTTGCTGACTACCATCTGTTGTTTGCCGTTCGGTGCCAAGCTTCCATGCATCTCGCCGATCGTTGCTCAGCCGGGGCGACACGGATTTTACGTAAACGTTCTGTCAACTTTTATAAACGTGACGGTTCCTCGAGTGTGATCGAGGAGGGGGCGAAGGGATACTCTCGATATTCGTTTTCTAGAGGGAGAACGATCGGTTATTGACCCGAATGAAATTCATCGTTTATACGGAGGCGGAAGAATGCGGAAGACAAGCTTGAAAGCAGACGAAGGAAAAACGAAGAAGAAAAAAAATAGAACGAAACAGAAAAGAATGGAGAAAGGGGGAAGATGGTGGTAAGAAGAGAAAATCGATTCGACGCGATGGAACAATGGAGGCCTGGCCATTATGCTGTTGGCATAACCTGTGACGACCGCGCGTAAAAAATCTCCGTCCAGGTCGGCGAACGAAAAATGAATTCCCCAACCGACGATTCCAGCCACCGGAATCGGAAATATATTTCCATACGGTGACGTGTCACCGGACTGCATAACTCGATCGCCGCGAGTGTCGCCGTTCGGAGACACGCGAGAAAACGAGGAAAAAAGAGCGTAGCTTTGTGGAGGAAGTGTTCTAATAAGTACGGGAGAAGTTGCAACTTTTTGCAACCGAAATCTCGTTGTGTCACGTTGAGCAACGTGTGCAGGAAACTGGAAGTCTCTGTTCACCTTGGCGGACGCATTGACGTCAACGTGCTCGAGAATGTTAGCCACAAGGTTTGATCAAAGACCACCTGAAATAGCATCGCGAAAGTTTCTTTCTAAGAAACGATTAAAATGCTCCTCTAGGAAACTAACGTGACCCACCGGAGAGTTACACAACTTGGGGTGTTTCGTTGGGTGTTTCATGGAAACTCCCCTTCGTTCACCTTGCAAATCTTCGTTTCTTCCCTCGACGACCGACTCTCGTTTCCCAACTAAGCTATCGCAAGTTTCTCTCACCTCTTATGAAGTATTCAACTGTGCACACACACAGGCACACACGCCGTATTTCCTCACCGAAACCTACCGTTTAATATTTCAAACGACAAGAAACGCGAACTAACTCTCTCTGTGGGCGGTGGTTATTTTCGCGTGACGCGAGGGCTTAAAAAGAATCCAGTTGACGACAGTCCAGATGACTCAATTAACGGGTAACAGACGTTTCTGTACACCGTCTCGAATCTCTCGTCTCCGAAGCTACGCTTAATCTTATCCCCGTCTGTAATAACCTCTTTTCGAAGAGTATATCCCTTATCCGGTAAATGCGTATGCGTACCTGTAGAAAAAATGATCCGGGAGGGCAATTTGACGGAGAAACAAAGCGGAAAAACATGGAAAAGCCCGTAGCAGCTAGTGTGAGCCTCTCGCGGGACAGTGAACAGAGGGGAAGAGAGGAAAATTCATGGAATCGTTATCTGGATGTATCTGCCAAGAATGAACGGAAGTGACGTGAAATCGCCAGGCGATAAGTGAAACGATCGGCTCGTAAATCAGGTAGAGATGACGTGATGGAAAAGAAGGGAGGGGTTTGCGCACCGCACCGGGGTTGTCTCTGAACGATCGTTCATTGGCAGCAGCTACGACCATCTGATCCCGCGTGGCACATCAAGATCGTCCCGCCAGGCCGGCTACTCTTGTATTCATGCTATGCACGCCCGTGCCGCCGCATTGTGTACACGTTGCACATGCAACCGCAGATGTATGCACATGCATTTAGGTCGGGCCGGTATCCTCGGGCCGTGCGTATATGCACGCCGCTGCAAAATTAGCTCCGCGCCGCCGGTGTCTTTCGTTCTGTTACCAGGCGCAACCCGTAACCCTCTCCCTCTTCCTCGCCGACAGGCTTCTTATTATTATTCTTTCTGCTTGAGAGAGGGGTATGTTTTTTAAGTCATTCGGGGAAACCGCGATCTATGGATCTTTCGAGTGCCGTTTTCTTCTCTTTTTTGTTCTTTGACTTGGTTCGTTTGTGCTAGAGTTGAACGCAGGGGACGGGGAATATTCAGCGTTGGGATTTGAGTGCTTTAGGGTGCTGAAGTGTCGCCGATCGTGGAAGCTCTGGGATGCGAATCTGGGATCTTTAGATCTTTAGCACACCAGTCGAATGTACGGGGGACGAGGAATTTGGTTTCAGTATTGAGATTCGATTTCTTTAGATCCTTAGCGCGGGATTCGAATACTTGGCGTGTCACTTTCGAGTCGTGATGGGGAAAAGAAGGTTTCAGCGTCGAGATTCAAACTCTTCAGCACCCATTTAACTGCTGCAATCGAACCGTATTCCTATAAATTTTCCATCGCTCCTCTAAATCAACTACAAACCACTACCCAACCCAGAATACTCTCCGAACGCAGATTCTCGAAAGCACACCGGATATCGCCGCCCTTCTGAAAATACTCTCTCGCACTCGTAGCATCGAACGAGATCCTCCGACCGAGAAACCACCCCAATTCCTCCTGTGAAACCTACCAGCGCCCTTGTTGCATTTCCATCCGCACAGACGTGTGCTCGAGCACCTCGCGCCCTTGGATGCAACGATTGCAGCAATTACACCGGCAGAGATAAGATTACGTAAAGCATGAGTTTGGCTGCTCTAAGCCTGACCTCCGGGAGCAGCCTGTGGAGAAGGAAATAGATGCACAAAGGAAAAGCAGCCGGTGAGGAGGGAGTCGATGGAAGAAAACCAACGGAGAGAGGAAGGGGAAGAGAGAGAAGAGAGGAGGGAATGCTACCAAAAAGAGGGAGAAACTCTCTGTGTACGTGTGTATAGGTGTGTGTAAGAGAGAGAGGAAGAGGAGCGAGTGGTACGAGTACGAGGAAAGAGGAAGAAAGAGAGGGATCCGTATGACTGCTGGCACCAAGCAGTCTGATCCGCTCACCTCGCTATTCCCGCAAGCAATGCCAGGCCGAGATTGCTGCTCGGTACTTGACTCGTGTTCACGAGCGTTCACGAACACGTACGAGCGGCGTGCAACGTGTATAACCACGGCGAGGAGTGATTCGTACCCGTAGCCACCGGCCGACAACGCACCGATCCTCGTCTCTTCCGTGGAACACGTGTTCCTGAGCACCCTTCGCCAACAGGAACAAGGCTAGTCCCTTTAAACAACCCGCAGACTCGTTTTTCCTCCAGGTAGACTCCTGCAATGGTGGGGCGATTTTGGAGAATTTCGAGAAAACGTGTCTCTTACCCCCTTCTTTTATCTTTCAGATCAGGGTGCATCGTGACGGAGACTGTCGAAGATGAGAAATGAAGAACTGAAGATACTCGAGATGAAATAAAAATTTTCAGGTTGAAACTGGAAATTTGGGTTTTTAATCGTAGGTGTATCGATAGGGGAAGGGATTGACTGAAATTTGAATTCTATTCGAGTACCTTTGCATGAAATTTTCAGGTGGAAATTGGAAATTCAGGCTTTTGATCGTAGATACATCGATGGGGCGAGGAATCGACTGAAATTTAAACTGTATTCGAAGATTTTTGTACTACATTTTCAAGTGAAAATTGGAAGTTCAGAATTTTAATTACACATTGACGAGAAATACCGAAACGAAGCAACAACTTTCGCACCTCTCTTCCCCCGCTCCTGTTCATCACGCGTCTCGATCATTCTCCGAGACTTCCATCGTCGAGATGAGACCCCCTGTGCGTTCATCTGGCGCGAAATTTAATTTGACAGCATCGCATCGATGGAAAATTCATATTCCCCGAAGAAACCGTGCGAACAACGTGCCAGACGTGCCCAATAAAAACGTCCCAAATATCCCCTGCTCGCGTGGAGCTCCTCGAAAAAGCGAGAGGGTAAAACGCAAACAGCCTCAACCATAAAAAAAAAAGAACTCTTCGCTGTAACGTTTCACCTCTCGCCCGTTTCTTTATGACGTTTCTCTCGAGATAAATCCTCGTGGAAGGCGAAAGCGTCAACCGGAGAAGAAATCAATAGTAAACCACGAGATTCGTGTTTAAGGTGGCCCCGTTGAAGCCGGCAAAATGAGAAAGGGGTAGAACGACGAGATTGGGAGAAGGTCGAGAAGAAGCGAGAAGAAGAAGAAGAAAAACGAGCTGTACTCTCGTACAGACCTGTATATACCCCCGGTTCCTTCTAATTTCCTTCCTGTTTACGTTCCCCTTCTCTGGTAAACCAGGACCAGAGCACATACCGTGGCCCACTCTTTCTGGCTGCCACAGCTAAACATATTTTCGAACGTTTCTCGACTGTTGCGATGTCCAAGAACGGGACCCGTGTTTGCGTGCCATTTTCACGTGTGTTTTCGCCGTTGCGGCGAAATTCAGCTGCTTCCAATTTTCCATGTTTTTTCACCGGTGACATTTTCACTCGATTCTAACATTAACACGTTCCGTGCCTGGCCGATTTTCGGTGACTTTCCGTTCACGCCGCGTGGGTCGTATACGTCCCACATTGTCGAGACTAACAGGTTTGCTTTTCGCCCTATATGTCTTCCAATATTTATAAGATTGCAAAAATCATTGTTATCGAGAAAAAAGTAACGTTCAAGATATGCTATAGAGCAATGGAAAAATTTTTGTTTCAACAAATTATGGTCGGAAAAGGCCGAAATATCAGATGGCCTGAACGGAAAGACCAGAGTGGGGCGTGCGCGACCCACGCGGCACGGAACGTGTTAAGAGAAATAATATCGTTGGAATTATTACTCGATACTTCCATTTCACGATTCGTTCTTCCACGAATAGTTAATTGACGCGGTGTGGAAGATTAGGAGAGACCAGCAGAAGCGTAAACTTTCCACGAGGAGTTCCAGGGCTATCGTGACTCGCGCATTCGCGAGATAGCTCTGACGTAGCGATAAAATTGCAAGGTCCTGATAGTCATAACGATGTCAAGCTATTCTGACGAGGGGAAGGAAATTTTTTTCGAACGCGTAGCGTTCCTCGGCCGGTTCGATTACGCGTGACGATACAGGACCGATTTTTCGAACGGAGGAACGTAGTAACAGTGCGAGCGATTTACGCGCAACTTCGAACCGCCACGGCTCGTAACCTCTGGCTCGGGGGAGCACAGGTGTCACCGGAAGTCGTTTTACGAGCGAACGGAAACGTAAATCGGAGCGCGGCCTTCGTCACGGGCTCGAGGAAACTGAATACACGGAAGGGTCTCGGTCGAACGATAAAAAAAGCCGCTCGATAAAGTTTGATCCGGCAGTTTTTGCGACACTACGGTTGGGAAAAAAGAGTATACCGGGATTGTTGGAACATTCTTAACCGATGAGCGAATTCATTCTCCTATACTGTTCTCAGAAATTTTCAAATTCCACGGTACTAGATTTTCTGTAACAATGGAAGTATAATTTTCCTATAAATCGTTCGAACAATCTCGGACAATTGGAATATTTGGGTGGTTAGTCAGGAGACTGAAGATTCTCTGATACTGTATCGATATCGGTGTTACTATCAGTATCGTGTAAGAGAAAATCAGTCAGGATAACGGTGGTGAGCGGTTGAATAAGATATAAACGTGGGCGGTTAAACAGAGTGAATGATTGTATTTCGAACTATACTGTACGAGTGCTGATACAATTCTATCTTTCCTGAAAAACCTAGTCAAGAGGACCCCCTTGACAATATGGCCTTTCTTAGCCTTGAGGCACAACTATCCCTAGGAGGGGGAAACGCAGCAGAAGACTGCACATGGCCCACTCAAGCCTTCGCTTTTTGGACTTTTCTAACAATCGCAACACCTTGACAATTTCTTTTGTTAAATATATCGCCTGTAGCAGACGGGTGTAATAACGCACGTTTTAAAAATTGCACAGCCAAGAGGTGATTTTTTCTTTCTGAGAGTATCCAGTCCAAATTTCAAGCATCTAAATCTGAGGATACCTTTTTTCTCGAGATACGATACCCACCGGTTGATTAGGTTAGATATAAGAATGGAGAAACGGGTAGACGCGTAACTTCCGCCATTATGGTAGCGAAACTGTTCAAAATTCGTTCTCGGTGTGAACCAGGCCTTATGGGATCGAATCCGAGTGTGCCGCAAGCTCTTGAATAGATTCAATCGCCGGGAGTGTCTTCTCGGAAGTACTCGGATGCATTTAAATGCCCCCGGTCAAATAAACAGGCCGTTCGCTGAATACCGATCGTTCGCCGATAGAATTTTTGCATTCGAGCTTCGTGATCTGTCTTCCAACACGTCGCGGTTTATGACGTGCATTCGTTTGTCTGTAATTACACGTTTCGTTTCATTTATTCCTCTCGCCGTAGTTCACTTCGCTGACATAAACACACGCCGTATCTTTCCGTCGCGAGAACAAATAGGTACATAACGATTCCCAACAGATTTCAACGTTCGCCCAAGGCTGTTCCCCGAATTCGATTACCGACTCGACTGTTTCCTCGAATTGGTTCACACCTAGGAGCCTGATAACGGGATTTTCCATATTTTCGTTGAGAAATGAACATCCTTCGTTGTGTGGATCTTGAAGAAAGTCGAATCCTACAAATCCGAATATTCAAAATGTAAAATCTGAGTATTCGAGTACCGGACATGTCCGAAATATTCGGCACAATCCGAAATTCAAACACTTGGAATTATCCGAATAAAGAATTGGCATTCGAAATCATTGGAATTGTTCGGCAACACAAAGTTTCACAGACCTAGCCTATGCGTCATTATTCCACCGCAAACCTAATCGAAACGGTGGATTCACGATGACCAAGCATGGCTGCATACATCATACACTCGACAATGTTCAACTTTCAAATAATGTATCGTTGAGCCAATCTGCACGAGGAAGCTATCGTTTGCAAGTTAACCCTGTTCATCGAACAAGAACGCCCAACACGATACAATGTATGTCTCGCCGTAGAAGAAACGATGCGAATAGTTGCATCCGCTGGCTCTCGATACCGGAAAAAAAGCTAGCTAACCTGTGGTCACGTTGCCTCGCGACGTGAAACGAATAGAGAAGTAGCTGTTCGGGTCGCTGACTAATCGATAATCTCGTCGGCGGACAAGCAGAGACAATAATGACAGGCAGCCACCGTTGATTGATCATAATCGCGCCAGTTTCAAGGATAATGTCCCGGGGCGTTTCGCGGGTCTTTGCCAAGGATTCGATCGGCCTACTGCTGCCACTGCCCACCTCTGAATAACAATTACATCATAGACGTTACACCTGCACCATCCACGCGAAACGCGTCCAGAAAGTTTCGTGAGACACGTGGAAAATTACTGGAACGAGAAGAAGAAGAAGAAACATCTTCTCGGCTTGGTACCCTTAACAATCGCGGAAAACTCCACCGAGTGCCGGGGGATTCTTGCGCAACATGTCGAACGAAGGATTCCTCGAAGCATATAAGCCAGCATCTATTTCTGCACGACGTGACGACGCTTTTGTCGAGAGCATCCGGAGAAAAGACGGAGAGAGCCAGGGAGAGCCAGAGAGTCAGGGAGAGATAGGGAGTCAGGGAGAGACAGGGAGAGCCAGAGAGTCAGGGAGAGATAGGGAGAGCCAGAGAGTCAGGGAGAGACAGGGAGAGCCAGAGAGTCAGGGAGAGACAGGGAGAGCCAGAGAGTCAGGGAGAGATAGGGAGAGCCAGGGAGAGTGTGAGTGATTGAGAGAGAAAGAGAATTAGTGAGTGTAGTGTGAGAGAAGGTGAGTGAGTGAGTGTGCGAGAGGGTGAGTGATTGAGAGAGAGAGCCAAAGTTCCAAGAGCAGACCTTTGTTCACGGGAACCCAACTGATCACGGATGAAAGTGTAAATAGCAGAGGTAAAATGAAAAACAAACTGGCCTGGTTTGACGTAACGCCACGTGGTGGCACGCGTGGTATACACGCTGCGCGAGCGAGTGTGGTGTATGTAACTCGTATAAAGGAACGGGTTCAGAGAAACGAAATTTACGAGGGTCCAGGATCTGGCTACGTGGAGGACATGTGCGTGCGAGCTTTCTTTCGGGAAGAGAACACACGCGCAGAGAGAGAGAGAGAGAGAGGGAGAGAGAAAGAGAAAAACGTGGGAGCAGCATACTCTCTGTTCAACTGACAGTCCGCCGTGTGTACGTGTGTCTACGTTAAAGTACACCGGACACAAAGACAAAAGTGACTCTGGGCGAGAATACGAGATCGTTAAGGAACACCGGGAGGCGGAAAAAATAACCAGCAGACACACAGAGGGACAATAAACCGAAACTGTCAGTGATGGTAGTAACACAGAGAGTTTGGATCGTTAAATTCGTGGAAAGAACGAATAAGTGTGTTCCGCGAACGCTTCTGTTCTCATTATTTATTCATAGTCGCGTTAGAACCACGTTTATTGTCCAATTATAGTCATCCTAAATTACTATCCTTCTTTTCCATCCTTTTTTTTTCCCCTCTTTCATCTCTCCTCCTTCTTCCGCACAATGCTGTACACACCTCGGTCATCGGGAATACCCCGATGATCCAAGTGGTAAAAAGGCTGGAGTGAGGTCCCCCGGTTGAACGGTATTTTCGTCGATAAGAAGCGCGATAGAAACGATAGAAAAAGTCAATAAAACGCCTCGGTGTGATAACACGCGACAAGCTGAGCGTGTGGTGTCATCGGTAGACACGATCTGATCGCGCACGATCATCGTACGATATCGGGATCGATCGCATAAAAACACGACAATTAGGAATGTAACAAACGAGGACACTAGCCATCGGAATCGGACAAACATTCTGACGAAACTTTTCGACGATTTACGTGCGCCTGTTTAATCAACTTTTCCATTAGATTACGGGGGCGGCGGCGAGCTTCTTGCACAATCTTCTCGTGTCTTTTCGTCGTCGAACGCTTTTAGAGAACAGATAAGCACAAAGTTGAGGAAAGACAAGAATTTTTGCTTCGATCGGCTACACTCTCGCGCATAAACAACGTTCTGTCTACATCACGAGAAGATAACTTGACATAACTCAGAAAATGTGACAATTTTAAAGAATAATCGGATTAAACATTCCTTTCTTCTGACAAGAATATTTTTCTCTTTTCTCCTAACAAATTCACATCGATCTAAAGATGCGCATCGAAGCTTGCATTTTCTATATCCCGTGCATATGCGATGAACCTGATGCAACTTGAAAAATCAAATATTCCAAGCGTCCTCTGTCATCGAAGGAAATACATGCGAAGCACACGTGTGCGTTTCATTTGCATTTATGCAGATTCTATTCACCCATCGTTTTATATTCGTACACGGTCTGGCCCCCGCGAAGAAAGCATCCCGTTTCCTCTATTATTCGATTCCGAAAAAGCCTGTCTCTCCCCTGCCTCGAGAGAGAAAGAGAGCGAT
>NW_017100161.1:4200765-4204536 GCF_001263275.1 Habropoda laboriosa
CATAAATAATATCGTATCTTGATAAGAAGGAAATATTAGGGATTCAGATTTTCTACGACCTTTACAATCGATCGGAGAATTTTTTTCTTTTTTGTTGAATTGTTAAAACGACATGAATACTGCATGGAATCGGTGCGAATCGCGTTTCAAGATCGTCATTCATTTGTCGGCCACGTTGATACGAAATATCGCCACGGTAAACGTGAATATCCCTATCGAGAGAGAGAAAATGCGACGATATACCATCTTCCCTCACTATCCACCGCAATTCGCTCATTGGAGTACCCTGTGGGAAAAGGCTAAAACATGGTAAATTGCGAAATTCACGATAAATTCCGCGAGATGCACGAATTTTTTCGAATAGCCTGTCGGTGTCTGAAATGTCACAGATTTGTCATATTTTTCTCCATACAGGAAAATATCTGCGTTGAATTATACCGCGGCTACTTTAATATGTGTAGCATGGATGACGGATTGGAAACCTGTCTGCAAATACATTCCATATTACGGTAGTAAGTACAAGGCAGGAAGTCCAAAGAACTACTCTTTCTAACGAAGCAACACGACTCCGTAATATCCAGCGTATTCCACGTCGAGAGTTCCGGAAAATTCGCGAAAAATATATTAAATTTATTATAAAAAATGAAATAAATAATCATAGAATGTTGTTTGTCAAGAGGAAAAATGAATTGGACGAAAAAAAATATTCCGCCCGAACAGGGACTCGAACCCTGGACCCTCAGATTAAAAGTCTGATGCTCTACCGACTGAGCTATCCAGGCGATTGAAGAAGAATCCTCACTATTCTATTATAACCCACCGTACGTTGGCTCAATTCGATGCGAATACGAGAAAAGAAAAAAAAATTCGCCCGAACAGGGACTCGAACCCTGGACCCTCAGATTAAAAGTCTGATGCTCTACCGACTGAGCTATCCAGGCTATAGAAACTTACTTCCTTACGGTAGCTTAAATACACATCTCACTCGAAACTCACTTTCACAATCTTTTTGTTTAAACAATAACAAACGTTTGTTATTAACTTTTTCAGGAAAAATTTTTTTTTAATTTCTAAAAACAAAGGTTTCTAATACTTCTCTATACTTCAAAATCAGAAAAAATAGCTAAATTAGAATTACTGTTTAAAAAGTTTTATGCTTTATCGACTGAGTTAACCGGGCTATAGAAACTTAAATACCTTTCTTATTCTGAATTGACGTTTACGACTTTTTGTTTAACTAACAATGAACTATTTTTTTACAAACTTTTTCGAGAAATTTCCTTTCTTTTCTTAATATTAAATACACGAAAATTAGGACAAAGTAGATAAAGAAGAGTTGGTATTTAATATAGCACAATGAATCGGGACACAAGGCGCCGCTTCTAGAAAACGGAAAAGAGGCGTCGCTGGCGCGGCAGATAATTATAAACCGAGCCGATAATTTCACTTGAACCCTTCGGCTCGCTCGATCGAGTATCGCGAGGCGTAAAAACGGGTGTATCTTCGAGGAGCACCCGATGAAATTCACGATTATTTCACCGGGAGCGTGTAATTCGTCTCTGGCCGTCTATTATTCCACGCGGCAATCTACACGAGAATAAGCGTTAATTATCACGGGGATCGTGGCAAAATATTAACCCACGCCCCGTCGACTTTTCTTTCTTTCCGCGAACCGATAACGAGCCACCAAGTCGGGATCGGGGCCGCGTTTCAAGACGTGTGTTTTCTCAGCAAACACCGCCGATTCTCACAGCGTGAATTCGGTAATTCGCCGTTCGAGATATAACTTTTCCACCTCTCTCTCTCTGTGGTCGCAGAATTTTTTCCGTCCGACAGAAAGAAAAAGAAGAAAGAAGAATCATCAGAGGGGATATTTATTCTATTATATTTGCGTTGGTGCACGGTGCAACAACGTGATTCTCCATTATGTTTTCGTGGATTATTCGATAAAGGGGAGGTAACGCGAGCAGACAAAGGAATAATTTTAACCGAACATTGACCAGGAGTAGAGGAAATCGTTTACCGCTGAATCAGAGAGGCGAGATTAATTCGATCGAGCAGATCGTATCGAGAAAACGCCGCTCCCGTAGAGTGGAAAATCCCTCCGACCAAAATATCTTGGTCCGCGATGAACGCACCGAATAATCGATCGCCCCTTTCCTACCCTATCCTCTCCCATAAATTCTACCCGTTATAAACGTTACTCTATCCGTTCGTCCGATCGTTTCAAAATCAACATTTCAACCAGCCGAGATGAATTAATCCGTCTCTTCGATGTTTCTTACCTTTTACGGGAAAATCGATCCTTCGTCTGTTACTCTATTCCTCTGTACTCGATTTTATCGCGGTAATTTATTTATTTATTTATACGGGAAATGGCCCGTTGGTACAATACGCGATAATAGCGACACAGAGAGGTAGGAATTTTATGTAAAATAAATACAACTAAAAACTGAGGTGATTAAAGTAGTTGAAGTCATCTAAGTGGCGAGCTAAGCGGTGAAGGAGGTGTTGAATTGAATAGATCGATACATGAGATGGCATTGTTAACCCATTTGCATCCGTAAGCGGAATAATCCGCACATGACGATTGTATAGCAGGATTTCGAAGCTTAAAAATTAATCCGTAATCCGTAATTTCGGAGTAAAATCAGTAATAAACAAAAACAAGAAATATTGGCCCGACTGCCAATTGAACGTCTCAGATGAATAACGCCAGTAGCCTATTCAGAGCTGTGATGCAAATGGGTTAACATTGATAATCATTCGGCTGATATCAGTATGGCATCCTAATAATGTGGTGTGGAATTGAACACGGAGGAAATCGCATGTTCCTAATCTCATAGATGGGACATTTAAACGAAAGTTTTCCAGAAGGGAAGAACCACTGAATAATTTATAAACAAATAAGATATCTTGCGATTTCTTTCTATGTTCGAGAGTGTTTGATAATATATCAAATTTTTAAGTTTAGTAATAATATTAATAATAACTTGTTTAGTAGACAAGTAAGAGAACGACTGATATTACACGTGACTCGTCTCAAAACTCGAACATTTTTATCTAAATTATAAAAGAAAACAAACAGTAATTTTCTAGCACAGAAAAATTTCGAACCAATTTCCCGAAAAATTCGATAACCATTGAAACAAAAATTTGGTTGAAAATTTGAAAGATATTTAACTTAAAAAATTTTTGGTACACATAATCATCTCTGTTAAGGGCAAAACGATTCGATTCCCCTCTCTCTCGTACAAAAATAAAACCAAGCATCCCTAAATGAAAAGCATGCTCATATACGAGCAGGTGAAATCAATGATCGTAAGGCTTTAGGTTACCATATCGATTACGTCACTGGAGCAACTTTAAAGATAGAGTTACGCTATTAGTTAGCCGGTTCTACTATTTGTGTTGTACTAATGGAACACAGTAAAGGCGAAAATGAAGAGAAAACGATTCGATTTCTACGGAGCGCAGCCTTGACACGAGAAGCGGCTCGTGTTGTTTGACTAGCGGAGGTCGTGTCGCGGATTATCGTCGGCTAATTCGGTTCGAAGACATTTTTCCGCGAGACGGCAATTGCCTCGCGAATTTTTCCGTAAAGTCGCCTATCCCCCCTTCTCTGTCAATAAACTCCTAATCGTAACGCAAAAGAAAGTTCTGCAACGTTACGTTTTGTATTGCACAATTTCTAACAAAATTTCGTTCGTTGCGAAAATATCTCTCTTGAGCCAGTTGCAACTGTAATATCGAGCTAATTAACGCAACGTC
>NW_017100161.1:4204552-4207750 GCF_001263275.1 Habropoda laboriosa
CGTTGCTCATCGGAGAAGAATTCGAGCGAATAATTGATCAAATATGAAGCAAAGTCGTCGATGCCATTCCAAACAGAGGCGGTAATAAATCTGCATATATTATATATACCACGTGTGTTTAATCCTTGATTTACAAGGTTGGAAAAGTGAGGGGGAAAAAATGGAAAAAATATAATTGCTTGAATTGACGGGAAATCTTGCTGTCGAGAGGACTAGAAAAGATCCAGACTATTATTTTTCCAACATTTTTAAACGAAGAAGTGGGACAATATTTGTGCAAGATACGTTATCATTTATCCAGCTTAATACTTGAAAATGTATCAGTTTCTATATTCCTTGGAAAATACAGTCGCGATTCGTACACCGTATTAACCGGACTAAATTAAGCGTATCGAACTGGTTCCGACGATTATTATTACCTTGTTCGTCGGGATAAAATTGAAGCCTCTCCCGCGGAGTTAGGAAACGTTCGTTTCCCGTTATTTTTCGGTAGCAATTCCGGTGAACCGTCTATTCAGAGAATAAAAACGCGAAAAGAGGGGAAAGAGAGCGCGACGGTGCAGTAACTTGCTCCTCGTTGCAACGTTGTTTCCTATAATTGACTTTTTCCGCAACGGTGAACCTCCTGTTGGTTCGAGACCCGTGCCTCCTATTTTTTTCTCCCTCTCTATATTTTTCTTCCCTTTTTTTTTTTACTCTGTACCGTTGTCGTTGTTTTTTTAGAAGCGCCACCGGGACGAGCCCTTTCACGGACACTCTTGTCAGAGAGACGACTTTCGCGATGGCGGAAGCTTTGTGACGAGGACCGGGACCAATCTAGCCAGGAAACGCGTCACGGTTCGCGTGCTCCTCGCCTTCGTGTAATTTTCCGGATCCAAGCGCGAATGATTTTCAATCGAAACGTCGATCGTCGATTCGTAATGGACCAGGAATTACGTGATTTTCAAGGTTGTCTACTCTCGACGAGTAGCGAATCTCTCATTTTTTTTTTTGGAGAACGTTTCAAACGTTCCTCGACTATTTGCACTCGGAGGTGGTTTTGCTGTAGGAAAGGTTGCAAATCGGATTTTCGCATTCTCTCTATTTCACTGTGGTGAAGAAATTCATGGAGGCCCATAGATCTGCTCTCTGTCTTAATTCGTTATTTACCAAGTGACAATTAACGTCGCTTCTCAGCCGCCACTCGATTGCTAAGAGTTGACTCGTGCGACACTTAGGCGTAAGTTTAACCCTTTGAACTCGAAATTCTTTTTTTAATTTTCTTCTCAATAACTCCTGCAAGGCGCTGTGCGACGCGCTTAGGCAACGACCGCGGGACCCGAGCCGCAGGGGGCCCTAGACAAGGAGCAGCGCAGGCTGCACCAAGGAGCAGAGCAGGCTGCACCTCCACCCCACGGCCGAAGAAGCATATGAAAATGGGAAAAAGGGCAGCCAAAAACCAACGTCATTTTAATATCTGTCGTTTTAAGCCCCTTGTAATTACTTACTCTTACACTGCCTATTATTTTAAGAATTTTACACTTTACCAATTTAAACAATTTCAACAATTTTGTTTACTAATTATATTGAAAATAGCGTTAAGGGTCATATACATGTGTACCTATTGGTCATTCAGGTAAAAAGATATTGCAAAATATTAACTGGCAATTGAAAAATTACTTCGTTCGTAGCTGTGAATAAAACTGACGTCGAGTCACGCTCGACAAAGGTGTTAGATACTCGAAAACTTTTTCTCCTAAGAGTTCTGGAAAATGTCACCATTGTTTCCTCTCCTATTCCTCAAACCCACTTGAACGTATGTACGTGACTTAGGCAAAACCACGAGGATTAGCTAGTCCATGGGCCTCAAGGGCCTCCGCCATAAATTACGCCCTTCCCAAATATCCAGAATTACCACCTCCACCCTTCCGATAACCAATTAAACCTCCGATACCCACACCCTCGCGCGCGCATTTTCAACCTCTAATTCCGATCGTCGAACTTGTGGCTTAGAAATAATAAAATCAGTTATCAAAAACGAAATTCTACCTCTCCGGGTTCGCGACGAAGGGGAGTCGAAAGGGTTAACTTCGAAACGAAGCGAATAGATAGTCTGATTCGAGATGTTCGATGGAGATTTTCCGCCGCAATTTGGAAGTTCGGATCGTTGTGGATGAAGCATTAGGAGATGCAAAGTGATTCAGGGTCGTCGTCCAGCGAGAGAGCTGCGAGGTTTCCCGAAGCAAGCTGTCTTGGCGTGGAGCCACTAACTTCCCGATGTGTCAAGTTCTCAATATTAGAAGTTACGCGCGACCCAACGGGCCACCTTTGTTCCCGCGGCGACGACTCTTCTAAGAACCTGCTTTCCTTCACGCCCCGTGAAAGCTCTACGAGAATGCGATGCCATTTTTAAAATAGAACGGAACGTTCGAGAGGATTGCTTCAAGACTTTCAGTCATCTCTGTCATTTCTAAGCTTCGCGCGCTCGTTCACGGGTCAGCCGATGGCTAACGGACGAATTTGCGCTGAGGTTTTCAAATTTACAGATCTGCCTTGGGTTGTATTTATTCTGCAAAAATAGTGTACCTCTCTTTCCAACGCAGAATTAAAAATTGTTACAAAAGTAAAGGAAGGCATACAGAAAAATCTCGAAAATGTTAAGTCAGATTCGTTATCATTTCTGAGAAGTGTCTTACGCGCCAATTTATACTTTAACCCTTCATTACGTCACGTGACTTGGAAGTTACGTTACAAGAAAAGTTACTATTGCGATAAAATCGCAGCCCGTGAAAATTTGTATTCTCATAAGGAAAGAAAAATCAGTTTACAACGGATGAACCGACCAACGAAATCTGGAACTGTAGAAGAACGATCTAGAACCGTATCACAAAAGATGCCACAACGTGTCGAGCATCGGATAGGCTAAATACGAGGCGACACACACACGTTTCGCGATGCACATGCAGTTAAGATTCCTCGTATCCGTGATATCGATCTTGTTTTTTTCAATTGAATCGGGTTGCGTCATTTGCAGCACGGCATTTGATTTTGTTAATCTCTTCCTGGAACCGGGGAGATGACACATTTCGCCGGACGATTTCGATTACATGTGCAATTTCCGTTGGCCGCGCGAAACGTTTCTCGACACGAATGCAACAATGCTGGAATAATCTGGTCGCGATGTCGGCATGCAAACGGGCAACCAGATTAGTGACGCGT
>NW_017100161.1:4207774-4215633 GCF_001263275.1 Habropoda laboriosa
TCGTCGTTGCACGAATACGTTATTATTTACGTCAGCCGCGCGTGTGATCGGGTAACGAAACTCGTTCTCGCGCCTTCATCCACCATCTTCTTATTGTTACGTTCGTGCGGGCGACCTCTCGGTTGGTACCGATCTCGCGCATCGATGAATCGCTAATTTATTACTGTTTACGTCGGCCTCGCCGGCCGTTAATCGTTGAAACGGGATATGACTTCACGGCGAAAACATCGATTTCAACCCAGAGAAATAGCCTCCTGCTCTTTTCTAGCGAGATCGGTACGTGCAGTTGGACACGTCTCAGATAACAAATGACGGCAAACAGTGACATCAATTATTACGACTGCAAGTTAAGACGAATTCTCTCGATCGTTGGGTAAATTATGTTTTTCCATCGTGGTCCACGTGTCATTCGTTTAGAGTGCATCGACGTGATTTGTGGCGCGTGCGCCATTGATGGCACGGTGGTTTCCGGAAATGGGAATTTCCGTGAGCGACGGAAAGGATATTTTTTGATTTAAGGTTGAAACGAGGTGTGTACGAAGATTGGAGCATTATTTCACAATATCAGTATTTTAGTATGGTTAAATATTGGTAATATTAAATACTGCAATATTGATGGTTTCCGGAAATGGGAATTTCCGTGAGCGAAGGAAAGGATATTTTTTGATTTAAGGTTGAAACGAGGTGCGTACGAAGATTGGAGCATTATTTCACAGTATCAGTATTTTAATATGGTTAAATATTGGTAATGTTAAATATAGGTGGTTTCGGGAAATGGAAATTCCAGTAAGAGAAGAGAGGAACACTTTTCAATTCAATATTGAAACAAAGTATACAGGAAGATTAAAGATTTCTCTCGCAATATCGCTATTTTAACGTTGTGAAATGTTGCAAATATTAAATACTTAAATACAGATGGCTTCCGGGAATGGAAGTTCCAGTAGCCGAAGAAACCCCTATTTTTCAATTTAACAATATCACCGTTTTAACTCTGTCAAACATCTGAACCGCGAAACGCTCAAATCACCTTGTAACCGAGTAAACAAAGTTTCCTATTGCATAAGAATTGCGTAACAGGTTCAAAGTGATCGGAACGTATCTATCGATCATCGACCACCAGCGATCGTTTCTGTGGAAAGGAGAGACAGTCGATGGTCGATCTTATCGATCGCGAATCGTATATCGTGATTAGAAACTGGCGTAGAGGCGAGAGGTGTACGTGTGTACACGTCGAAAAAGCTCGGTGATTAACCCAGAAAACCCGATGATCGTGCATCGACCTGCGCACGGGACTCGTGGTGGTGTTCGAAGGCAGAGAAAGAGCAAGACACAGTGAGGAAGAAGGGGAGGCAGCCTGTTTCTAAGAATCTCAGCGTGCTAGCAAGCATCCCTTGGAAACCTGCCAGCATCGGCGTATTGCAAATATAGGCGGTTTAATGCTTCCCTCACACCGAATCACCTTCTCTGCGTAACGCGAAAAAAAAGATTTCCCAGCATCGACTGGGAGTTCTTTGATCATCTTTCCTTGATCACTTCGATACGACGCCGGGCTCCTTTGACGCTTCGAAAATGTTCACCCTTTGCGGTGCGGTTCTTTTCTTTCGACACAAGTCTGACAGATCTGATTTATTCTCACGTATGATCGTTTCGAAGTCGTATTCAAATTATCCAATACGTACTCGTTTATTTCGAGAAATAAGGATTGTTTTTTAAACGACGTGTTTTGTAAGGGAAGTAACGAGACAAAGTGTGACTGGAGAATAGGGGGAAATGATTTTAAGTTCTAAGTCTTCGAGTATACCTGATGGAAAAATCAATGTTTCGACGACGTGAAAAAGCGAAACCCGGTGACGAATCCCTCGATTAACACTGATAACACCGGCATTGTCTGCTCTTTAATGCTTCTATTTTGTCGAGAACTGTCTAATAGCGTTATCTATCGAGGGATCAAGGGGTCGATATAATTAGCCTTACGCCGAGTCCATTAGATCGTCTAAACGGTATACGAATCTGGATCTAACGAGTTCTCCCGATTACCATCGGTGCCTTCACCCCTTATCAACTCTTTAATTCCCTTCTCGGAACACGTGACAAGTTAATTCGACGATGAATCGCGGTTACGATTATACGAAAGGGAACGACAATCTTCCTACAATTTCACGAATTGTCTCCAGTTCAACGTTAGATTGGCGACCAAGCTGCCCGGCTAGCTCAGTCGGTAGAGCATGAGACTCTTAATCTCAGGGTCGTGGGTTCGAGCCCCACGTTGGGCGATGCCTATCTTTTATTTTTTCTTTTTTAACACAATTCTTTCGAAGATGTTCAACGACGATACAATTCACGTTCGTCTAATTCAAGAAGATTCGAGTTAGGAATTTTTGCACACGTAATCAGAGCAGTCGGTATTACTGTCTCGTTTCAAGGTACCAACGGCTTGTGGCGGTGTAAATAATTAAAAATCTTCACCCTGTGTAATCTTATCGGAACGAAGAGACACGAAGGTGACGGTGGCATGGAGAGAGTACCTATATAGAGGGAGGATGAGAAGAGGAACACCTGACGCATCGCTAGGGCAAATCCGATTCCGTTCGATCCAAATAACCAGACGTGGCGTGATGTAACCGTCACCTTTCGGGTGACGAGATCACGGCGGAGTTCTTCGAACGATGACGCGTGTCAATCTCGAGAGGGATCCTTTAATGGTACCCTTGGTACGATCTCTGGTCTCGCTTACAAGGGAACTTCGATTCGAAATTTCCGGGGTTTTTGAAGGTTTGCGGCGAAGTGTCGGGTAATCTTTGTTTTTCGATAATTTGCGGCTCTTCAGAGTGAAAACGCCCCTCTATTTTCTTGGGTATCTTCGAAATTATAGTAGATATACAAAATTTGATGGTTTTTTGTGCTCTACAGAACTGTGCAATTGTGAAATTATTAAAAGTTTGTTTGATAAAAAAAGTTTTTTGAAAGTTTGCGAGGAACCTCTTCAGGGTGAAAATACCCCTCTATTTTCTCGGGTATCCTTGAAATTGTAGTAGATATAAAAAGTTTGATAGCTTTTTGTATTCTATAAAACTGAGGACTTGCGAAATTACCAAAAATTTGTTTGATAACTAAAAAAGTACTCCACCACCTCTATTTTAAAGAATGTTGGTCTTTTATAGAATTTCCACTGTAACAATTTTTTTATATCTTCTACAATTTCCGTTCTAAGGAACTAAAAAATCTGCACGGCACTTCTCTCCGTATCCCCAACAAA
Organism: Habropoda laboriosa; assembly: GCF_001263275.1. Classification (NCBI taxonomy): domain Eukaryota; kingdom Metazoa; phylum Arthropoda; class Insecta; order Hymenoptera; family Apidae; genus Habropoda; species Habropoda laboriosa. The sequence continues at coordinate 4,211,031 of NW_017100161.1, forward strand.
CCAGCAAAATCTGCAAAATTAATAAAACAAACTTCAATTCCAATCAAATACAACACTAATCAAAGCCGATCGACCCCAAACTTCCTCCAAACACGTGAATAAGTCTCCCGATCACAATGCCATCCCAAAGTATCCGAATTCCGAATGAGCAGCTCGGGGAAGAAAACACGATAGGGGATGGAATGGAAATTTTGAAAAGGTGTCCACCGCAGTGGAACGGAAAGGAATTCAGTCAGACAGGTGCGCTGTTTGGTGGAAAATGGTCGGAGGGACGCAGAGGAGGAGGAGGAGGCGAGATCCAACAACGTGCAGAATAGAAACGCCGGGGTGCCAGGTGTTTCGGGAAGTTATTTTCGATTGCAGTTTCGGTGAGAGTCCGTGCAGAAGGGGGAAGGGCTGGCCCGCGGAGTGGTGTATTTTTAGATGGCGCACGGCATGCGGCACACCACCGCAACGTTTCGACACGACCCGAAATAAAGTGTTTATCGAACGACACGCCGGATCGCAGCCGGTGAACAGCTTCCATCTCTCTCCCGCAGACCGTCCCTGGCCGGCAAAAGTGGATCGGTTCACGGGACGCGAGGAGACAATGCGTAATTAATAGCCCGTGCTTCCTTCCTTCCGCTTCCGTCCCCGTACACCGGCTAATAACACCGATCGCTGCAAACTCTACCGAGTTTCATCGGTGATTCTACGCTGGATGTTCGAGAACGTGAACTTTCGCAGCGAATGAGATTGCGGATCGATTTAATGGTAAGAGAGGACAGGTCGACATGAGATATTGGTATGTCGGCACAACTTAAATGATTTTAACACAGGATAGGGTATTGACCAAAAATGTATTAAAGTATAGTTCTAAGCGACTGCTAAGTGCTCCGGTGTCCGTCTCGCTCGACGGCTATATTAAGAGTGTCCTCTCCGCGTCGTATCCCGTTGGAACCTCCTCGTTCGACTTTCCGGGGAAAGGGCTTAGTTTATGGTACCCTCAGGTACCCGCGCGCTTTCTCTTCCTGGGTGACAGAGTCCAGGCCACCACTTCGCCGCCGAAATCTCGCATTTCTTACAGGTAATTCTACTGGTCGGTGTATTTGAGCTTTCAATCAGGTGGTTTTTCTGTGTTTACACTCTATAACGCCATGTGACTTGGAAAGGATATGCATACACTGCCGGGCAAAAGTTTGCAATCATCGAGCACTGCAATTTACATAAAAATTTGCGGGAAAAAGTCAGCGACTTTGAGAATTTTTTGTCGTTCGAATCAATTGATAAATGTAGAATTGGGGTAAACTTCAAATCTATAAAAAATTAGCAGCAGATTTAATATTGATGAAACGTGGGAGGTGATTCGAAACTTTTGGCCGGTAGTGTATGTATGCATTAATTTGCGTTTTACGAGTCTCGTTTCATTCGTTTATTGGCATGCTATTGCACTCTGAAATTGCATTATTGAAATTGCTTTATAACAATTAGCAGGTTCCACTGAAACTTAAGACTGCGATTGACCACAATTTTTCTTAGGATAAATGGAGAAAAATGAGGTTACAGAGGTCTAACACTCGGATCCAAGCGAAATTTGCTGGACGAAAGTGAAAAATCGTAAATTTTGAAAGAAACTTTCGCAGTACAGTAAATTCTCCACAAGTGTCAGTCCGCAAGGAACCTAAACCTGACACTTGTAGAGTCAGGGACTACGTTTTCGAGCCTCGCGCCCGACTTTGTAGTTTGCCGAACGTAGACAAGGGCAGCGAATAAAAGATAAGGATTTGAGTCGAGGCAACCAAGCGATTTAAATACCAACTTTTTTAATTTTACGTTTTTTTTATCCCGAAATTTTTTCACGCCAGACAGTGAACGTGTTAATAAGTAAATGTTGTTCAAATTATATCGTGTTCGATATCATTTTCATCAGAAAAATCTCACCAACATGCTAAAAAAAATTTCAGATGAAGAAAAGGAAAATTAAAGAAATTATATTTTTCTATTACGAATTGTCGAGCCGTGAAATCTCGTAAAAGAAACCGAGTGATGTAGCTTGACTGAGAGCGAGCGAGATAACATAGGCGCAGGACCATCTATACTGACACTTGTAGAATCCAAACTGACTGACACTTGTAGAGAATTTACTATAATTCGTACAAAGTGTAAAAGGAATCGTAAGGGATGTTTACGACTGGATACCGCGAGGATTCCGCAATAGTCGGAGATTACTTTTAGTTTAAAAAAGTTGTTTTTTCTATTTTTCAATTTTCTCGTCGTTCTCGTACCGCTCCGAAGTGGGAGAAGCAAAATGTAAACTGGGTACATATTTGCAAAAGGAACTTTTATATTCGGTTCGTAACGTGTTAATGGTTTTAGAATCTGTAAACAAGTAATATTCGCGGCCCGAAATAGAACCTCCCAAGTATTCCGATCACGTGCCATGGTGTGACGATACGACAGCGTTTTATACTTTAAAAAACAACGTGACAGGTAAAGAACACGTGGTGCCTCGAAATTTTATGGGCCACACAAACGTACTCCAGCTGACGAAAAACTTCTCTCTCTCTCTCTCTCTCGACTCTATGCTACGCATTTTTATTCATTATTCATCAATGGAGGCTGTTGCCCGGGAACAATAATAACCGGCTCTCGATAACGCGGTTTTTCTACCGCGTATAATTAAGTATCGATTACTAGAGTGCAAAGTAACAGGCTAAGATTAGCTTTATCGTCTCTGTGATTAGATAGTTTTCTGATGTCTCGTGGACGAGTTCACGCATAATTTCAACAATCAGAAATTTTTGCGTCGAAGAAAACACTCGAATCTCAATTAACGGAATCCAATAAATTTATCTTTCGCTCTAATAGAAACAAGAAAGATAGAGAAAAATTGAGCGACACAGAGGGTGAAGAAAGAAGAAGAAGAAAGGATTTAGAAAGGAAGATATAAGAAATGTCGGGAAGGAAATTTCAAGTGTCTATCTATCACACAGGCTGAACAGACTAGAGAACAAGGAGAACCGGTACGAGGTGCGTTCGATAAACAAATCTGAGCATACTTTTCCCTAGATTTGCCGTGGATTGGCAGAATTCACAGGCGAGAATTGGTGGGCGAATGTCGATGGGAGGCATCACGGGGCCGACACGTGATAATGCCAGCTTAGAGGAACGCACGTGCGGCACGCAGGCAGGGACCAGGCGGCGAAAACACCGCACCAAAGTGGCCGCGACGACGCGCACGCCGCGTTGTAAACGTGTCCGGGTATAGCTATTTTGCGACTGGCCTAATTCCGACGCGTGAGACTGTTTGCCGGCGGACTTCGGTGTAATCAAACTCACCGGGCACCTTTTTCGAGACACTCCCTTTTTCTTTTTTAATTCATACGACTCTAAGGTGAAAATGAAAAATTGTCGATATAATAGAAATTTCTCAGTACGATGGAGAGTCGTCAAATTTGAGAACTTTTTACGTTAATAATTCTATGGTACCATGGAGGACTAATATAGAAATTCAAATCGTCGTCGGATTGTAATACTCTCAGCATAGTGGGGAACCCTCAAATTTGAACATAATTTTTTATATCAAAAATTCTACGGTACTATGAAGGACTAATTTAGAAATTTGTCTGATTTAAATCGTCGTCGAATTATAACACTCTCGGTATAATGGAGAATCCTCAAATTTGAGAAGATTTCTTTACATTAAAAATTCTACGGTACCATGAAGCCGAAATTTAGAAATTTGTCTGCGGACAAATTTGGAAATTTCAGTCGTCGTCGAATGATAGAATATACTCTCAATACCACGGAGAACCCTCAAATGTGAGAAGAATCCCTTACATCAAAATTCCCATGGTACCGTGAAGCACAAATTTACAAATTTCCCTATGAACAAATTTAGAAATTTCAGTCGTCGTCGAATAACAGAAAATACTCTCACCACGATGCAGAATCCCCAAATTTAAGAATAACTCTCTCCATTAAAAATTCCTCAATACCATAAAGGTCCATTTCCGAACAAACTTGAAAAGAAACAAGTAACAGAGCACGCTGAAACAGCCCGTTACCCTCCTAAAATATGAATTACCTCACAGACATCTTTACCAAATCGCTTCGATAATTCAACGGCACCTTAAACCTGCATCTCCCCCCTAAATTTATAAACAGTCTTTACTTTCATGCGTATTTGAAATAATTCAAAGAACCTCGAGCAGCTAGGCTACATAGACGTCTACTTTTCAGGACACCTCGTGGGTTCACTCGGCGCAGATTTATCCGCGACTGAATGAGGCGAGGAATTCGTGGCATTTGTTCTGAACAGAACAGCTCGAAAATAGTGGCTACATTATTCCAATAGGTCTGCATAACACGCTGTCGCTAACGTAACGAGGCTTTCTCGTTCCGCGATCCCGTTGGATCGAGTCCATTGTCGCGTATATCCATGCCCTCCCCTTTTTGCAAGATTCTGCTACGGAAATATTTGCACGGCAACTTTCCAAACAGTGGAAAGCGTCAACCATCGACGACGGTTCGAAAAATATCACGGTATCAGGTAAATATGTACACACTCTATTTAATAGGAGTAATAGAGAACGGGCAAGTTTGATTAGTTCTCGACTCGTTT
>NW_017100161.1:4215705-4232641 GCF_001263275.1 Habropoda laboriosa
ACCACCACTGAAATCATTCTCGTATGACCTAATAGTAGGAATCAAAAGCATAACCAACGTTCGCTAGACCCGTTATCTGGATTAGTTTCTCAAGTAGAAATTGAATTTTTTCGAGCGTTCGATTAACTTTTAAACGTAATCTTTCCTATTTTTAGCCCGGCTGAAATTTGGTGTACAGTGAAATCTTGGGAAATATATTTTTCTTCGCGTAACAATGGTTTGGAATTATTTGAAAAATTTAGCAGAGCGTGGATTAACTTTGAAATATTATCTGTCCATTTTTAGTTTACCATTTGGAACTTTGTACGTAACGAAATTGTAGAATAAATATTTCAGCTTCGCGTGAAAGTAGTTTCCAACGATTGCGAAAATTTGATGTGTTTCGATTTAATTACTGGAAATAATAGATAATTATTGTAGCTACCGTACGAGCGATAAAACGGGCAAAATATTGTTGCACCTCTTGGAATATTCGATTTGTCAGAATGCAGAAGCGTATGAATCATCGGCAGCGCTCGTTTCACGCTCTTCTAATCGCGGTTATAAAACGATACATGTGAAAAAATAACGGGAAAAAAAAAAGAAAAAACGACGGCCAACAAGTTGGAAGCAAAGAGTGACTCATCCGTTTGGCTCTCCTCTTCGGAACAAACATTGTTTCAGCGTCGGTCGAGCGAAATGATAGGAGTGAAAGTGGTGTTAACGCGATGCGTATCGCTCGATGCAATTGTTAATTAACCAGGCCACGCTTCGAGAGCGCAAAAAAATTCGACTGAGTCATTTTTAATTGGGAAAAACCGCTCGACGAGCCCGCCAATTCCTATTCTTTTCACGGTCCTTCGAACTCTCGATTTTTCCACCTGGATCTGAGAAATTCAACGCGATTTCACGGAGACTCGTGGAAGATCGCTCGTTAACTCTTTGGGGTCACAGTGGGATAAAAAGTGTCCCACCTTTTTCATACGTAAATATGCGCGGTGGGATATTTTTTGTACCACCTCGAAAAATTACAAGTGCTGCTAGAACAGAGGTTAAAAAATAAGTCCCGCTTGTTTAAACCAGTTAGTAAACGGGCTTGTACTCTGTGCAAAGTACCTCTGTGTCTTGGGAAAAAGATGTGCTTTAACAAATACCATTCATAAATCCATATGGCACAGAGGGGCTCTGTTCAAGTCCCACTTTTACTTCCTTGTTATAATAGTTAAAATAAGCCAACTTTGTTAACTTTTACAGAAATAAAATTTCTGTGCAACAGTTTTTTTTTTGTTTTCTAAAATTCCTTGCCTCGAAGAGTCAAGTGGATAAAGAGATGCAAACAAAGATCGGTAATAACAGGAGACTGTTCCACGAGTCTCGCTTAATTGTTCTTTGAGACGAGACAATCGTCGATATTGATGAAACTTTGGTACACGATAGTACCTTCTTCTAACGGAGAACAAAACACTGTAAGATTGTCTGCGGAATGAAAAAGTGTGAGAAACAACAGACGTGCAGTAGATTAGATTAGATTGGAATTCTACTTGACATTTTATTAGAAACAAACAATCGAAGAATTTATCCGATTTTTAGTTCAAGCGACAGAGAAGCTAGCTCCTTAATGGCGCCACACGCCATGAGGTCTGTTTACTCGGTTTTTCTTGGCAACCACAACACTCGTTGGCTAAAGGCTGATCGAGTACTCGGAAATTAGCACTATTTTAGCCGTAATTGTTCGATTTCACCTAGAATGTATATACACCAGATTGTTTCCACATTGTATTGACGTCAAAAGAGAGCTGCTCGAAAAACACGCTACATTTAATCGTTCCAAAAACCTATTCCACTTGCCGTAAACGTCGAACCACTTTTTTCGAGTGTCTCTTAAAAAACAAGTCGCCGAGATAAGATCGAAGTGAGAGAAAAAATGTTCCGATAAACACCGGCGTGGGCGGACTGTATGAATTTACTCGAGAGAGAAAGAGAGGTAATTATAATTTACCATCATCCTGACGAATCTAACGATTCCGACAAAATTGTTTCGCAACCGGCCGGCATAAACAAGCCAAAGATATCGTCGGACGTTAGCTCATACGCAAAGGTAAAGATAGAACCTCCTCGTTTCGCGTTTGCACGCGCGACCGTGTAATAAGTGGCTGGCCCGCGTCTTATTTTTGGAACATCGGTAACATGCAACCGATTCTCCCCCGTCCGGCATAGAATCAGGATGCACAAATCCCGATCCCCATCGGTTTCCAACCGAAAACTCGGCCATCTTCTCAACACGCTACACCGATAAACTGTCGATCAAAAACCCGGCACAGTGCATCTCCTGTTTATTGGAAGGACTCCAACCGCGTTTCCGTTTCGAGCCGGTGCAGTAAATGTTCGCGACGGAATTATTCGTGCCACGCCACGCAACTTTTGTTTACCTTGCTCCCATCTGGAACGGTTTGACGAGTTACGTATGCAAGTATGTATCGACGATCAAAAGATTGATATTTCGATTCTTGCGGAACAGCTTTGGCGAGGTTTTTTACAACGTGAAGTTTAGAGTGCTTCGTAAGAAAGTTCGGTTCGTGTGTATTTTTTTGGAAGTTGTTCCTTTTTCTTATTGGATGAGGGTGGTGGAGATACGAGTTCGCTGAATATTTTTGACTGCGTCCATTAGTGTCCAAATATCTTTGAAAATAACTGTATGCGACAGGAAGAAATTTTGAACAGGTTGACTGCCACGTTGGTCACCATGGGGTGACAGTGGTCATCGGTGACCGGAGGGCTTCGAATGTTTAGAACTACTCAACTAAAAATTTCGAACGTCATAGCTAACTGGACGTTATATTGAATTAAAAAAAAAAAAAATAAAGCATAATATACCACTATGCTTAAACATGTAAATCTGGCGTGATAGTCGACGCGTTAATAGCAGTTTCATTAGTATCGAAATATTTTTGAAAATAGCTGCAGCTAAGTGTTCTTTCTAGGTTCCGACGAAAATCAGATTTCAGTAAAATAATGGAACCTGGTGTACATACAGAGAGCAATGTTTAACCGTGAACCGCGTGTAATCGTAACAGATTATTCTGAAGCAAAGCAATCGCTGTATAAACTGGAGAAGACGGCAAACAGGAGAGGAGTGTGATGTTTGATCGTTTTGTTTCTAAGTGCCAGGGCAAACATCTTCCCTCCATTCTTTCTTATTTAATTTTTGATACCGGCCGAGGAAGAAAAAGGCGGAATAATTAAACGAGTTTGCGTAAGTCTGACACACCAATGTTGACTGGTACCGAACCAAAGAGGCCGCAACACCGAAGCCACCAACGTTTAATACCCACTGCTCGCTCGATCTCCTTGCCTCTGATTTATGCGCTCGAGTCTAGAAAACAATGAGGGACGAATCGTGCGCGAATGACGATACGAATTTACATGGCAGAAAACGGGCCCCGTTTTAATGGCGCCGCCCATACAAAGCGAACAATTCTTCATTGTATCGATCGACCGGTTTAAAATGACACGTCGTTTATCCACGGTGAACGCCGCGCTATCTGTCCCTTTGATCTGATGCCAGTGACGTTCGACAAATGCACGTGTTCCGTTAGTAAATCATCGTTAAAGGCGATACAAATTGTATGCAATTTTCCTTGCTACAAGCGCATTAATCACCCGGCCGAAACGAAAAGGGGGAAAAAGATAGGAGAAAATCGGGGACCAATCGTCACGGCTGTAAAACCGATAATTTGTCGTCCCTCTCGCGAGATTCGCTCCGATGATTATCCAATCGTTCCTCGGATTCTTCGACAATTCTGACGTGAACGGAGGAAGATGAAAACGAGAAACGACGAGGGAATCTATTACCCTTCTCGCGAGTTCTTCTCCTTTTCTCCGTATCTTTCGTTGGATTCTTGAAAGTTTTAACGCGAACGGGGGGGGAAAAGGGAACGAGATCTGAAGAGGAAAATCGTGACGCTGGTGAAGCGAATAATTATTATCCTTCTCGCGAGATTCAACTGATATAAATTCCTGAAAATTCACTCAACGTTCGCTTATATCAGAAAATAAGAAAAACGAACGGAAGCAAATTGGCTTGAATTTCATACGAATTTAAACGTCCTCCTCTCGTACGTAAACGGATGTCGTTAAGCTCGGAACACGATCTCGATGAAGTTAACGAAGAGATCGGTTCCACGTTCAATCGAAGGGAACGAAGACGTTAGGGTTCTGGAACTTATCGGCACGCTACTGGCAAAAGGCGTGGCATACGAGGATATTATGCAATCGGGAGAATCTCTGGCGTCTTGCTCGATGCAACAAGTGTCTGGCGTTGCAAAGAACGCGTCGTTCCTTCCGCGAAAAACACCGCCGATTCCGAAGACTACTCGTTCTTTTTCTCTTACTTCTCTCCTTCTTTTTACACCTCCATGGGAACGTATCATATCACGGAGGATTGCAGGTACACAACCGTGGAATCCGTCACACGTGTTCTCCAATCGACGTGTGTACCGACTGTGATATTCGAGCACAAGGCGATCAAGAGTCGCGATCGTGCACTGCAACGTGCAGCCAGGTGGTTCACGATTTAATTAAGCTGTTCGTTATCTTTGTATTCAACGCGTCGATACGCGAAGAATGTACGTGTTACTCGTTTGCTTATAGACACGGCAGAGGTGATTCGTTTCGTTGGATTTCACGAAATTGTTTGGATTTTTTTAGAAGTACGAAGTTGTTGCAGATGGAACGACCGAAGTGTTTGCGAGACTTTGAACGTTCGTAGCTCTGGTAAAAGTATTTATGGAAAATGAGATTGAAATGACCAAGTCAGATAATTCTGAAGCATATACTGAATCAGTGAACAGTGAAATTTTGATATTTAATCGATCGTTTCAGTTTCCTATTCTTTCTGGCAAATCTCTGAAATCCTTAATTATTCGGAACATCGTCTCGTTATTATCTCAAGTAACCGCGTCACGTGGATGGAATTAGAGTTCCTTTCGCGGCTCGATCGCGAGATGAGAATCGCGAAGAGCGACGCCTGGTAAATAGATCGTGCTCTATCTATCTATACAATATAACACTTGTCAAGATAGATGATCGTGATTAACGACGTCTTTTACGAGGTTTGCTGTTCGATCGACAAAAGCACAGCAGGGTGTGGTGCGTGTATCGTTTCGCATAGACGCAGGGCAAACACACGTTGATAACGTGTAGATATTTACACAATCCCCGTGACAAAAAAAAAAAAGGAGAAGAAAAAAAGGGACACCGTTCGATGGAATCTAGTTTCTGGCCAGGGCAGATAGAGAAACGCGGATAGAGATGTTATTACATAAAAGATAACGGTACGAGCAACCCACTTTGCCTGCGATAGATTATCTTTTTACGTAACCCGCCGCCGCGGTCGAAGATATTTAAAGCACTTTGTACTATTGCCACTGTTGGTTACACGCTCGTGTTTCACGAGAATCGAGGGATGATTTCAACGAACGAGAACCGAACGACGACCAGGCTGATGCTTTCGAATAAATAAAATCGCCCACGTTTACTTCTACGACCGGTTCAATATATTCTTGGCTGGATAAGACAATTTCCTCGTCGATTGGTATTACACCTGGTTTCACCGATCGAGGAACCAGAAACGAGACTCGATCGAAGAGATAACGGGGGGATAACCGGACGATTTATACCGATTTTAAATTGATAATTTTAAGCGAGGTAGACGGGAGATGAGATTGTTATGATTTCAAGGTTCGTCGATTCGTTTACGGTCGAAAAGCACAGTTCTAAATGTGAAATTTCGGGATTTACCGAATCACTTACGAGCAGAAGCCAAAAACTTGTTAGAACCAAGCTCTGAAGATCCAAAAACCTTGAAAAACCAAGGTCTAAATTTCCAAAAACGAAGCTCCAAAGCTTCAAACCTTGAAAACCCTTCAAACACCAAACTTCACATCTCCAGAAATCTCCCTTTTCTCGAGACTCCTCCATAATTACACCAGAATAAGAAAAGCTGTCATGAATGAAAGAAACCACGAATCCGTCGATTCGACTATTGTACCAGCAGAGCCGCGAGCAAACAAACAGATAAACGAATCGTCGACTCGTTGACCCAGTTACACCGTACCGTGATAGACGCTGGTGCGCACAGTACGAGCGACTCGCGTGGAACCAGTCGCATTTCTGTATTATACCAACTGACTCGCGCACGTTCCACCATCGTTTATCCACGCGTAGGATAATTGGACGCGCGCGCGGTACCGGACGAACGAACGATCGATCGATTGATCGATCGATTCCTATTTCCGAAGGAGGGATACAGGCAGTGTATTTCCCTCGATGCTGGCCAAAGCAACGTTTGTTCGCTCGCGAATCGTCGACGATCGACGACGGATGAGGAAACGCGCGGCGCGAGGCAATTTCACTTTCGCCGCGTGGCGAGTTAATTAAATAACGCGCAAACCGCCGCGCCGGCTTCTGCGGCTTATGTAACGGGCAGCGTGTCTAAAACCGACCAGACCAATTAAATCTATTTGCAATGTTGTGCCTCGTATCGAGATACGCGTTATCGCCGCCCCGTATCGCGGTGAAGATGCGTTAAACGGACGCGTTATCGAACCGAGACTGTGAAACGTGTATAGGTTAGACATGCAGATTAACTTCGTGCTTGTAGAACTGTTGTCTTCTCGAGGTGAAAGAGTTGCGAAGAGGTATAGTCGATGGAAGAAATATGGAGAGAATTATAAGCAACAGAGAGAAGTGAGAAGTAACCTAGCTTATTAGCTACATTCAAGCATATAGACAGGAGAATCGACAGAAATTTGAGAAGATGCGCGCTTGAAATCTCAGTTAGGGTTGCAAGAAGTATGCCTTAGCTCTGATTCCGGTGTCGCTGCTGAACGCTTCACTTCACCATATTTCTTCCAACGACTATACAGTTACTCCGAGAAACGTTCGAAGCTGGGTCATTTATGACCCGCACTACTTGCGTGCATAAAAGGTTCGCAAGGTATCCAGGATGGGGTAAACCTGGACTGTTTCCGTCATTTATAACGATATAAAGAGCTCGAGGTTTGAACAACTCCGTAGAATTCGCACAAAAAGACCTATAATTCTTCTGTAAAAGACACCTCTGTGAATCTACGTAAATATTATTCTACGAGGAGCTTATTCGAATAGATTGCAAGCATTGAAATGAAAATGGAAGCGTCGGAAACGGGCGAATCTATTAATAAAAATCACTCGTCCCCCGTCTCCTTGAGGTCTGCGTGTATGCATTTCCTACGTGTGTTCAGCATAAGAACGATAAGCCGATCGTTAGTTTGCACATGTTCCCCGGACACGCTGCACACGCGTAGGTACTTTTGATACGTGACATCATCCAGCCTGCAGAGTGATCGCCAGAACAACGAGCCGGGACTACCCAAGGACTGCCTATAAAAATTCATTGGACAACCATAAAACTAAACTCTATAATCCAGTGTGCACTGGCAATCATCGTCGCTGAAGGAAGCACCTCAGATAACTCATGGCGTCTTGGAGATGTCCAGTTTACGTCCATCCTTGGTCCAATTTAGGTCCGTCTTTGGTCCATTTTATGGCCATTTTTGGACCATTTTAAGTCCCTCTTTGGTCCATTTTATGGCCATTTTTGGACCATTTTAAGTCCCTCTTTGGTCCATTTTACGTCCATCTTTGGACCATTTTAAGTCCCTCTTTGGTCCATTTTACGTCCATCTTTGGTCTGAATCAGGGCTCCTACTCTGTCTCGGACTTAAGAATACCCTAATCTTGAGTATCCAAGTGAGCACTCGAACAGCTACTCAATTTGAACCCGATTATCCGCATACTCGCGTGATATCCGGACACATCCGTATTACTCTCGCGATGAGTCCATCTACTAAATATACAATAATACTTAGGACGTTCGCAAGACGTCTGTACCATCTGGACCGTCGACGTTGCAAAAGGGTAGAAATGCGTCGTGAAACGATAAACAACGATTCGCATAAACGTGACTTCACGCTGACGAATCCACGACGACAACGGGAATGGTCAGACACGAGGAAATAGTTCGTGTGTAATAATTTGGGATAATAGAGGCGGATGTTTTGGATGTTACGAAACTCAGATTAGGTTTAGGTTATGATTTATGGAAACACCATTTTTTCCGTATATTTCGTTAAGCAAGTTGTACAGATACGTGCAGCTCTGCTACGAAAGACGTGGACCGATTCTCTCGACAAAATTTGTCACACGTCTGAATGAAGTAGAAGTAAGTCGAGGTTGGTGGGACGATCGATCAAGCCGCGCGAGATCTACGAGATGTTTGAAGTTTCTCGTAATGGACACTTGAATTCCTCGAGCAGATTGTTATGATTATCGGGAGAGAAATGGAGCCGAGAGTTCCACGAATCCGTTGTTTAAACGCACCGTTACCGATCTCGCAGGATCCATTCGTTCGAACAACGGGCCTCTGCGTCCGACATTTATTTTCTTTGGTAATACACTCCGGGTTGCTACATTCTCGAGATGATATCTCTCTCGTTCACACTCCGCAACGTTCGCTTTTCGAAAATAGCCGGGGGGAAACGACGTCGATCGGATTTTCGTTCGTTCAGCGATCCCCATCTCCCTCGGACAAAACAGCGCGCATCGGGATGCAATAAAGTGGAAAACGGGCGCAGATAATTCGCGGCGTAATCGGCGGGAAGGGAAGTGAAACGGTTGGCGATAAAGCGCGCAAAACTCGCTGTAACCGGTCTAAAAGATAAAGCGTGTTGTACAACGTAGCAGGCGTGTGATAAACACGGCGAAAAGCACGCCGCTCTCTTTGCATATCTGTATACACACGTACGATAAAACGCGGCCGAATAAGACGACGGCTGCAGAGGAACACGAGGCGTGCAGAAAATCGTGGACGATTCGCTGCCACCGAGATAAACAACGACGAAGATCGGGTCTCTGCAGTTTTCGAGCTAGATAGATAATAACGAACCGTCACACTGTATAAATAACATAATCGAAACTACGAAAAATGAGGTCCCGCGGATGCGTAACTATGCAACGTTGCGCGAGATAAAACGAACATTTTTTTTGCCTCCAGCGATAACACACCGACGATTTCTATCGTTGGTAACAACAAGTCCACGTGTTTGCTTATACACGGAGCGGAAAAACGTCGCGTCGATGAAACTAAAAGGATCAAAGCGTCGTTCTTCTGTCCCTTGCGTCTTCCGACTACACGTTAAATAGTTGGCCAAAGATCGTATGCAAATCTTATCCATTCGACGAACGAATAAACATTCAAACGACATTCTCGAATATACGCGTTCTAAAAAAGAAAATTACACGGTCGTATAGAGCTGCGTTCGTGCTATTTATCACCGCGTTCAATACCACTGTTTACACGAAGCATCGATCGAAAGGGGCTAGAAATCTAGGTCGAGACGGTCGAAAAGTTAACGAACAAAGAGGAAAATCGTGAAAATACTCGATGAAACCTGCTGTCGTTTAAGAAGAGAACGACCGTTACACAAGAATGCGGCTGTTATTTACGGCTCGACGATTGTTTACAAATCGTAGAATACCACAGATCATAAGCTTGGTCCACGTATAGGACGATGCGCGGCGACCATAGAAATAAATTAGATTCGCATTTGGCGAAACGCCCGGAATTCTTTGTCATCCGCTGCCACACGCTGTACACAACCGTTCTCCCCTACTTCTCGTTTTATTAGCCTCCCTCTGGCTGCATCGAGCCGCGCGCGTATTACGCTCAGGATGGTCGCGTGGGCGGAACAAAGTCTCGCGGAACGGGAGAGGCAAGGACTCGGTTGGAAAAAGATTACGCTACTCTCGACCAGTCGTCACGATCGTTGTAAACAAGCACGCGTGCCGCCCGAGAGCTTTGTTGCTCATTTTTCCAGCCGCGGGGCCGGGGAAGCCGGGAGAGGAGAAACCGGAAGTTGAACGATGCTCGAATCACGAGCCGCGACGCATCCGTCGACGCGTGATTCGAGATTACACGCGAACGCCGGGATGGTTATGTGAATTGGAGTAATATTAGGTCGGTGCAGAAGTTCGTTCACTCGAATAGCAAATATTTCTCGTATTTTCCCCTTTTCTGCCACAGTCATTTGCCGTACTATCGATGTGTTCAACTTGAATTTTTATCCGGTATTTCTTTTCTGCTCGAAGAAGAGTACCTTGTTATTTCGTCTGTCTGGTTTGGAAAAACTAGAGAACCTCTGGTGTCGACCTAATTATAATACTGCAGAGCGAAGAACGACGTATACGTCGACACGTGTAGCGTCATTCAGGAATTGTTGCGGCGTTCAGAACAATATTTTAACACAGTTCCGTCATATGGGTACCGCGTGTACTGGCGGATAGTTGGCATAATTTATTCGTTGACAGATTTCAATTTCAGTCTGTTTGTTTACTCCTCGGACAGTTAACGCGATGCTAAAGATACTCGGGGCTATTTGGCGCCGGTCTAGAAATAAGCAATCCTGTTGTGCGTACACGCTACCGGTCATAAGTGTTTTCTCGCGCGTTTATTTAGACGATCCTCCTCTCCTTGTGCAATTTTATCCCGGGAACAATCGTGCGTTTAACTGGTTTTTAAATCCTTGAGAAAGAGCTCGTCTAGTCCGTTTCAATTTCCTCTGGTGCGTCCAGAAAGTCATATACAATTTCTCGATTTCAGATAACCGATTTATCTGCTACAGAAACTTTCGACAGAAGCACGTGGAATTCGCGGGAAGATGGCAAAAAAAAGGAATTACTGTAGAAGCTCGCGTAATTGATTATTACGTAAACTTATGACCCATATGTTCTCGGACGAACGAAGAGAAACCGGAGAGAAAGAGCAAGGACCGCAGCTCGGAACGATCGAATAAGCAGGAAACAGCGCATCGTCGGTAATAAGAGCAACGATTATTCTTATCGTTCGCTATCGCTGTCCGCTATCTTCGTGTGCGTACGCGCAGCCAACAAAAAAATGCCAAACGAGAGAACGAACAAGCAATTCGATTAGCCATAATCGCGATGTAACACATGTAAAATCCGGCCGTATTACACTTTCGACTGACCTACTTTTCTTCTTTTTCTACGATACTACTCGGTTTCACAGTTTTAGGAGTGACTCGATAGGAGCGTTCGCCGATAAATCGCAGCTGGAACGACCTCTAGATCGTAGTTCGAACGACTTTTTCCTAAATTTTCGAAAATGTAAGAAGTTTCGATGAGAAGATCCTCCGAGAGGATCATTTTACTGTTCTAAGGAAGCTTCGATCCCTAATTTCCCAAAAACTTAATAAGGATCGGAGAATCTGCATTTCACGAGGATGTTTAGATCCTAATTCGATCATATTTCGAACAATCTTCCCTTATTTTTTTCGAAATTTTCAAAAATCTAAGAAGCCTCGACAAAGAGAAAATCAGATTTCCCTTTCCAAAAAAGCTTCGATCACGCCACTAATCGATCGATTCCCAATTTTCCAAAACAGAGAATCTCCGTTTCACGAAGATGTTTAGATCCTAACTCGATCATATTTCGAACAATCTTCCCTTATTTTTTTCGAAATTTTCAAAAATCTAAGAAGCCTCGACAAAGAGAAAATCAGATTTCCTTTCCTGAAAAAGCATCGATCACTAACCCGACCCAATTTCCCAAAAATTTAAGGAGGATCGTTCGATTTCTCCAAAACGCCTCGATCTTCGCTGAAAGATCGAGGCACGGGTAGATGACGATAGATCGATCCATCGGCAACTATTTGTTAAAAGTCCACGTATTCTCATGCGAAGGAGCCGCGATAACAGGGCGCTTGACCCCGGTGTATCGCGGCTGGACTATAATCCGTTGTATGACGTAGCTCTGCCATAACGCTCGAACGTGCGCCAGCCACTCTACGAGCATTGTGCGCTGGGAGCGTGCGTATGCACGCTGCAGCCGGCGTCTGAAAATAAAAAAAGAAAAAAAAACCAGCCACGACTCGGCTTGATAACGAATAGGGGACACAGTCGAACATGTGACGATGACTGGCACGGGTAATTGGTGATATCCGACCCACGTTTTCAGCGGCCTCTCTCTCGAAGATCAATGCAATTATGCGTCGTCGCCTGGATTCCACGCACGAACGCGGCCCAAAGTTATCGTTCGCCCTGGATCCACGAGATCAACCGAAACGAGGTGACAACTATCGGTTGCTCCGGGTTCTCGCTCCTCTGTTCGATAATCCAATTCACTATCGCGAACTTTGAAGGAGCAAGGAAATGGTAACGAAGAAAACCACGGATCTCTCTAACGACTACCATGAACACTTTCACTGCTGAGTTTTTTCATATATCGACGCAGTAACGTTTGGCAAATTTCTTTCTGCGTTTTTTACAACATTACGCTGCAGCCCATTTTTAGTAACGATAGTAATAATCGGTGTAGATTGGTATACTCCGTGGAAACGATATAACGAGGTCGTAAATTAAAGTATTAAGCGGCGACGATGATTTATGTAGCCGCGCCCAGGATCGTGAATCACTTGCGAATTGATATGTAAAATTGCCGCTTACAGTCTTTCGTCAAAACGTACCTACGAATTTAAAATGTGACCCACAATGACCTCCTCGATAATAATTGCTTATTGCTAAAAGTAAGCCTTTAAATTTTTTAAACACACCGTACAATGGAGGAATCATTTCCGAGTTGACATGTAGCAACTCTGAAAGATGCTGTGCCATCTTCCTCAAATTGCAGTTTCGCGTTTCGACTTATCGTTAGATACGTACTTCGACATCAGCTCGATTTTACGACCTCTCCACCAAACGTGCACCTCTTACAGCAGAGACCCCATTTCTACTCCACGAATAACAGTTTGCCCACAGAGTAAACAGAGAAAAGAAACATCCGGACGACGGAAAATAAGAGGAGGACGGTGAAAAATGGTGCGTTAAGTGTAAGAGATGGTGCGTTGCCCATGGGACGTGTGCTGACACCAAACACTGTCAACAAGGGCACCCGGTCGTCTGACACAATTACTGATTGCCAGTTTAGTCGAGCCAAGTCGGAGCACAGAGGGTCAATCGAACGATTAAATGCCCCTTTCGTCCAGTCTCTTATCGAATTTTTCCAACTGGCGAGGATCGAGAACCCTCTCTCTATTTGTCTCGCTTCGTCCTGTGTCTTCGTTACAGTTTCTTCTCCCTCGAGATACGTTACGTACAGCGACATCGGCGCACATTCGTCGCCGTTTTATCGACACGCTCGTCGATAAATCGTCGAACCCTCCTCTTCCCGTGATAAAACTCCCGATGAAAAAGTCACCGGCATGCGCGACTTAATCTTTTCCTTTCAGTCGATGCCTCCTCCTTATCCTCTCTCTTCCCCGTCTTTCAACGTCTCGGCAACCACCGCCGTTTCACTTGGGCGGCTTTGTTATTCGCGAGTAACGCTCGTTTCGCACAATTAACATACTTATAATTGAAGCGGGTTCGACGATCATGCAACCGCAAAGGAAGACGCATTTTCTCTCTCGAGGAGGAGAGACACGGAGATAAGTGGAGTGCAGAGTTTGTCGCGGTTCCAATAAAGATTACGTACCGCGGAATGATGTCAACCGTGGTGTATCGGCCGTACAATGATTTTTTACAGCGTCGACGAGAAACATTCAAATTCGACGCGCAATTATTTCGCTCGAAACGAAGGTAGAGGATACACGTATGTAGAACGTGTCGCGGCGAGTGGAACAGTAAACGTACACCGCGTGAAGGATCGGTTAATAAATTCAATCAGGAGAGTGCTTCTTTATTAGATGATGCGTCGAGGTTCTGACAAATGCAATCATCGAAATCACATGTGACATGTCGCGGAAGAAAATGAAACGATAATACCATAGTGATCTTAGATTAACCCTTTCGCCGTTAAGAGAGGCTACACAGTTGTTCGCGATTGAAACAGTCACATCGGTGATTTAATTCTAAATCACGAGATCGTAGATTTTTCTTACGAATAATCCTGATAATTCGCTTGTTTGTTCGGTGAAAACCCACCGATAGGAGGTTCTCGCGGATCGAAACGAAAGGGTTGAACGTACCTTAGATTAGTCTAGAGGCGAGCAGCATGGAGAAGCCGGGTCGATCGAAATCGCAGACAGCATGGAGGGAAGCGAACGGAGCTTTGCATAACAATCGGCGCGTGAATAACCTCACGTTCAAGGAAAAATCACCGCAGCTCTCTCCGGTTGCACTCGTGTACGTCGTCGCGTCCTCGCTCGGCTAATTATAAAACGAAGATAAATCACGCGGTTCAAAGGGTAGGACAAGGGAAAAACGAAGGAAAAAGAGCGGGCGGAAAAGAGATAGCGCGTGTGTATGCGCAGAGTAAGAACGCATTGCGTGGGCGTTTGCTCTTAAATAGGGAACAGAAGAGAGAGAGAGAGAGAAATCGATCGATCGTAATATACTTGAAATTAAAGAGCCGAAAATTTTCAGATCGACGAAGAAGTTGTTCCGCGTTCTATAGAAAGAGAGGAGGAAGCTCGCGACGCGAAGACGATTAGAGGAAGAGACGATGGCACGCGCCAGACGCGCTGCCTTGGAATTAGCATACCGATGAATATTAAAATTGTCGTACGAATATAAATTGCATTTTTCAGCGTGTGAGGAAAAAAAAGAAACGAGGACTGGAAAGAAAAAGATAGACGAGGAAAGCTTCGTGACACATCAACGTCCGTTATCCTGTATTATTTTCGTGCCAACCGGTTAATAATTACGTGATAACCTAAGCGAAAGATGAGACCAGTTCATTTATAGATCAACCAAGGTTACGATTAATATTTCGCGTAACGTGGCGCGGCACGCGCGTCCAACTTAATCGAATATCTGATGCTTCCTGGAGTTCAAACGATTTGTACAGATTACATGCGCGGATTAAAAACGTGTTCATCGAGACGGATAGGGTTAGGCGTGAGAGCAAGGCTCGATTTAGATGGTATTAACGTGGACATTGTCCTTCTGAACACGATTATGATCAAAATGATCTTTTCGATCCATGTCCTTCCTTTTAAATTTTTATATGCATAGTAAAAATGAAATATTATAAAATTATTCTTTTGAATTGATAATTTGCATCTTTCGATCCATATCGTTCCTTTGCTCGTGTATTTTTCTTTTTTTTTTTTTTTGGTACGTTGAGAAGTCTGTATTTAAATTTTATGTGCATAATAAAAATTATCCTTTTGAATGGTAATTCACATCTTTCGATCCAAACTTTTTTGATAAATTAAGATATCTATGTTAAAATTCTTTTTGTAAATAATTTAAAGTATGGAAGAACTGTATTTATAATTAAACTTTGTTAGGAAAATGAAAGAATTGTCGAACAGCAAGGTGGTTATTAAAAATAGAATTTCTTAAAGTCGCATTAGAAAGAAGTACGCGTGTAAACGAGCTGTTGTCGTCTAAGACGCATAATAAACAACTGACTACCGAAGAATCCAGGTTGAAAGTAATAGAACATATGGAACTAAGCTGAACTAAGCTCCTATCTAAGAAGTTCTCAAGAAGCCGACAATAACTCTACATTTTATCGCGTATTCTCGAAGCTTAACACCGTGACACACGATAAATTGAAGTTGCAGCTACTACTTACTATCTCCGCTTGCGATAAACCGTCGAACAAAAACAGAATCTTCCCTCGAAATGGTAATTTCTTTGTAATTCTACAGTTTCGCATAAACTTTGCCTAACATTACCACAAATACACAGAAATCGACTGTCGATACAATAAACACTTCACCATGTCAGATACAACCTCAATTTATCTAACTGCTAAGAAAAACAAAACTACGTTTCAACAACATTTCTTTTCCTCGACGATCCTTCGAATTCGATTGATTCAGAAACATTCGCAGAATGCACGATTTCTACCTAGAAGAAAATCGAAATTCTTCGGAAGATACATAACATTATCGTGTGCCATTCTCGGTGATATCATTGTTTTTCAACGTTGCATCATGCTCGACGGAGTCGTACGCATAAATCAAGAGGACTTGCATAATACCAGTAGAAGGAAAAAAGACCGATCCCTTTTCGAGTGTTACAGGGGAAAAAAGATAAATCTCCGAGAAGAGAGATGATTAAACGAGATCCAGACAGAAACCAGTTTTTTCTCTCTCTTTCTCGTGTATTGTTCAGAATGAAATCCGTCATCGAACGTGGCCCACGTCGAGAGCACATCTCGTCCTTGACTGGACTCGTGAAACCGGCTATTAAAAGTTCCACGTTCGTTCCCTCGAGCAGATTCGACTTCTTCTTCCTCGTGTACTTATACACAGGAAGGTCTCTATGTAGGACACACCGAGCCCTACTGTCCGTTCGTTTGGCGCCACTCGTTCCAAACAGAAGCACGTGGCAGGAAGAGAAACGAGGCTTCGCGTAAGAAGGTATAGTCGGTGGAAGCGACACGGTGAGATGGGAGAAACGATTAGGCGTGAAAGTAGAGGAGATCGAGAATCGTTCAGAAATGATTCTTCCATTGCGGTGTATTTTCATTTTTATTTCCGGTTAATTTTTAGCAATGTGGTAGTTACTATTGAACTAGAGGCGATGGAGGTTTAGGATAGTACAGGTTTAAAGCGTCCATGGATTTAAGGCAGAGAACAATAATTCAGAAAATATAAAATGAAGTTCTACGCTTTCAATCTGCCATAAGAAAGAGTTAAAACTGAAGATTCCACATAACCTCAAAATCCAAGATTTGAAAATGTGTCTATGGCACCCGAACGAGTCTCACAATCTACTAAATTAGCTTTAACGCGTTCATGGATTTGAGGCAGAAGTAAATAATTGGGTTATACGCTTTGAATCTGTCACGAAAAAGAATTAAAATTGAGGATTCCATATAACCTCAAAATCCAAGATCCAAAAATGCGTCTATGGCTGCCGAATGAGTCTCGCAATCTACTGAATT
>NW_017100161.1:4232893-4234682 GCF_001263275.1 Habropoda laboriosa
TTATGATTAACGCGTTCATGGATTTGAGGCAGAAAAGAATAACTCGGAAAATAAAAGATTAAATTCTATACTTTCAATCTGCCATAAAAAAAAAGTTAAAATTAACGACTCCACATAACCTCAAAATCGAAGATTCAAAAACGTATCTCTGGATCCCAAATAACTCTGACAACCTTCTAAATTAATTTACGACCTCGTTACATCTCTTCCACCGACTGTACAAGAAAAACGAGAGAATTCTTGGTCGAATTCGATTTTCAAAATCTCTCCCGTCGGAACGCGATCGCCCACTCGAGCTCGTTAGTTCACGTGTCGCTGGGACGTTTAATCTTCTCGCGGAGGTCAGAAGAATTTTTGTACCGGTATTCTGTGCTGGTTTATTTCATGCCTCACCCACATTCATCATTAGAAGGTTCTTCGTATCGATATTTCCTACTCTTGAGTTTCTCTGAGATATCGAACATGTCAAGCAGGTAATGAAACTAATTTTTTTCCCCTTCGAAGAATTAGCAATACCGCGTTGGAAATAGGAACACCTCGAGATCGTTGTTGGGTGTGTCGGAAAATAAACTGCCGTAGTCAAGAGAAACAATTTTTCTCTCCCGTCGATTCACTCGAAGAGGGATCAGTCTGTAAGTTACAATTTCTGTCACACCTCTACACTTGGTTCGCGTGATCAAGGTGACTCTGTCGAACAGCCTGTCGTTAATAAGCCTATAAATTAGAGAGAGTAGGAAGTGTAGGTATGCAGAAGGACGACGATGGATAGTGTGTGTGTGTGTGTTTTTTTATTGTTTGTTTGATATTACTGTCGGCGAGACACGTGTTTCGAAAATGAGGGGGATCGAAAACAGATTTAGCGCGGACCATTAAAACCGGCAAAGTATTTCGGAATAACAAAGTTAATATTGGAGGCTATTAATAGGGCCATAAAACGGCAACATTGGCAATCTATCTCGAGTTTGGTGAATTATGTTCGCGTTGCTTCGGTAAATAAATCAAGAAAGAGAGAGAGAGAGAGAGTGGAGAGTATGGTCGAGTAAACAATTCGTCGAATGATAGATCGCGTTAAACGTATTCTTAGCGAGGAGTAGCTAAACTCGGTGAGCTAGCTCGGGAAAAATTAAGAAGGCTCTGCAAATGATTCTCCAAGTATAGTATATTCTCCACAAGTGTCAGACCACAAGGAGGCTAAACCTGACACTCGTAGAGTCAGGGACTACGTTTTCGAGCCTCGCGCCCGCCTTTGTAGTTTGCCGAACGTATACAAGCACAGCGAATAAAAGATAAGCATAAAACGTGAGTCGAGACAATCAAGCGATTTAAATATCAACTATTTAATTTTACGTTTTTTTATCCCGAAATATTTCTTAACATATTGATGAGATTTTTCTGATGAAAATGACATAGAACATGACATAATTTGAACAACATTTACTTATTAACACGTTCACTGTCACGCCAGATTTACAGATTGCTTGAGATAAAACAGACGCCCTGTATTACATTACATAGAGTCGGCCTACCGTTTGACTGACACTTGTAGAATCGGCCCTACATTTGACTGACACTTGTAGAATCGGCCCTACATTTGACTGACACTTGTAGAATCGGCCCTACATTTGACTGACACTTGTAAAATCGGCCCTACATTTTTTTCTTTTTTGTTTTTTTTTTTACGTGGAGGTAGGCCGACATTAAATTAATTACTCAATAAGTATTAATAAGTAAATGTTGTTCAAATTATATCGTGTTTGATCTCATTTTCATCAGAAAAATCTCACCAACA
>NW_017100161.1:4237240-4237537 GCF_001263275.1 Habropoda laboriosa
TTACGCATTATTGCAATAATTTCTATCGTTACATTTGTATGTATTCAACGTTTGTTCGTTATAAGATCGTGAAATGAATTATATTACACATTTTCTCTATTCACACTGAATTTAGAGATTATAACGATTAAAAATCAAGATGACCTGTGGTCATTTATCAAGAATAATCATAATAAAACTGAAATTATTGTGTTAAATAATTTGTTTAATAAGAATTAGGAATTTATTCAACGTTTGCTTGTTACAGTACCATGAAATAAATTATATTATACGTTTTCTATATTTACACTAAATTTA
>NW_017100161.1:4238196-4238777 GCF_001263275.1 Habropoda laboriosa
GAAATTATATTTTTCTATTATGATTTGTCAAGCCGTGAAATCTCATAAAGGAAATGGAACATGGGCCCAGCAATGACGCAGACCTAGGCGTAGGACCATCTATACTGTCACTTGTAGAATCCAAACTTACTGACTCTTGTAGAGAATTTACTGTACTGTCAAGAGTTTCTATGCTGTTGCTCGTACATTGTATCAGGAGAAATCTCGGGAAAATCTGTCGAAGATCTCGTTCCAAGGCCAACCACGTCCTCGTGCGTTCCTCGTTATATATATATAGGAAGGTGACAGTGGGGAGAGTCACGCGAGACACCCGGAGCACGAACGCTCGAAGAGATTAGAACCGCGGTCTTCCGGCCGGCTCGTCTGTTCGCCTTACACGCGGAATACTGAATTTTTTTTTATTTTTTCCCCGGTACTTTTCCAATTACCTCGGACAGAGCCGCGTCCGCGTCCCTCGTTTTCCCGTTCTCATTTCACCGGAGCGTCCTTTCCGCGCCGCGTCGCGTCTCCGTCGTCGTACACGTCGCGAAATGAAAAAAAGGTCGTTGAAGAGTGCCGCCGCCGGCGGATCGCGACG
Source organism: Habropoda laboriosa (assembly GCF_001263275.1). Taxonomy (NCBI): domain Eukaryota; kingdom Metazoa; phylum Arthropoda; class Insecta; order Hymenoptera; family Apidae; genus Habropoda; species Habropoda laboriosa. The sequence goes on from NW_017100161.1 coordinate 4,238,774, forward strand.
CCCG
>NW_017100161.1:4239697-4260362 GCF_001263275.1 Habropoda laboriosa
GCCCGCCTGCGAGTTTTGATTAAAACTAAACGGCGAATAAAAATTCCGCGGTCGGCTACGCGAACAGACTGCTCTTCGCCACTCGACTACAACGAGGAGGACGACTCTTGTCTGTTGAAAACAGCTTCGTGTTTCCGTTGAAAATGGATCCTCGGTTTTTTCATCGATCCTTCGTACGCTCCACTATTGGAAGAAATTACACTCTGCGGTGGCAAAAGAAATAGAGGGGTGAAAAAAGAAGGGAAAAGAGGGAGAGCAGGTCCAGTGATTCTCTGATAAAATCTTGGGAAACGAGGAGACGGAGACGATGAGCTCCGGAAAAAATAGCTCGATCCTGTTGGCACCGGACTGCCAGGAAGTATAAAGTTCGTCTCGAATCGAAAATCGATGTACGGTGGACGCTTTCGTTAAGTGCCATTCGGGGTATCGTCGTTTCTTCTTCCCTTCGAGCAGCGTCGAAGAATACCAGGTGTGAGCAAAAAGTGTCGGAGCAAATTTCTGCGCGGCGATAATTTCTAACTGGTGCTTCCACCTCTATCGACTCGGTGACCTTTGTTAGATAGCACCGCTAGCCGTTCTCAGACGGTGGAGAATCGAAGATTCGGGTATCTTATTTTGTACTTTGGGATGTTTGCTAACATTTCAGACGGTATTCCGTTGTGACGTTGTACAGCGAAAGATGTTGGAACCCTTCACTTTTCTACACGAAGGTCGTCTCTCTCCCGCGACGAAGATCACGGTCGAGAGGAGGAATCCTTACGGCTTTGGAACGCGAGGATGTACGAGCCATGGAAAAACCGCAAACGAGAAGGGACCAAGGTGATCCTGACGAAGTGTTAGATTGGTTCGCGTTGGTGCGTCGCTTTTATCCTGCAATCTATACATTAAGAAGCAGCGAGTGGAGGGAGGAGAGACAAAAGAAATAGGGAGAAGAGGTGAAGAACTTTGCTTAAAATGCGAATAACACAGTAGAGCTCGAAATATCTAAAAAAATTGGTAGACATTTAACAAGATCCTCCACTCTTCAACTTGCAAAAATCGTACAATCCAAGAAGTTCAATTAAACAGAAAGATGTTCAGGAATCAATTGCACAGAATCTCATCGACGATAATGAATCCTTTGCAGCGCGGTACGAATGGAGATGAGAAAAAAAGAACGGTTCGACGGGCAGGAAGCAAACGACGCTGACCGACAAAGCGCATTAGTGTGACAGAACAGATTTATCCATCAAGCTGGCCCGATGTTTCTGTTTCCTACAATCGAAGGAACCGGCCAAAGGCGAAGAAGCCTTTGGTTTTGTCAGGCTGATGGAAAGAGACGGGGAAAGGTACAGTGGGAGAAGACAGAAGACAGAGGTCGGCCTCGTTCGGCAGGAGTTCAACGGACTCACGGCGTCGGATCTAACGACGGAGCCGGCTCGAGCCGGGAAGATCGCGGGCCCGCTACTCGACGAGACGCTACTCGTTTTGCCAGCGTCTTTTTCCGCAGCGACCCGTCTTTTTCTTTGCCCTTTCGAGCGGGAGAACGCGCGCGAACCGGTCGAGCACGCTACGCCGCGACCATTGGATATCCTCCAGCGACCGATTATTCCTGACCTCTAGAACTATCTGCTAGATGTGACGGTACACGATGATTTCCGGAATTGTACCGCTGACAGATGTGTTTCAAATGTTTAAGGGAACGTTAGGCTGCAAAGAAGGTAGTTGCTCGATAAAATTTCTTTAAACGATAAGACGAAGTATACTAAGTGTTTCGAAATACGCCAACACTCGATGCTATCTCAAATACACTCGAGCTGAACTCTGACTCTTATTACCAACTCACCCCTTACGCACTCTTTTATCCTTGCACTCAAACAGTTTCTCCCTTTCTCTCTCTCTCTCTCTATCTCTCTATTCCTTTCATTCTATGCAAACATTCAGTCCACCGAAATCCTCGGGTGGCAACGCACCCTTCGTTCACACCAAAATCTCAAGCACCTCTGTCCCAAACACTCTCCTTCCGTGCCTCTATCGCGCCAGTTCAAGCACTCTTCTTTCATGCAACTATCGCTCCAAACTAAACACTCACACAGAAATCTTGCATTCGTCAACTTGCAGCGATTAATGAGAGAATCTAGAATTGTCAGAGATTCTGGAACACTTTCTTCGAGTTCTCCAAAGGAGAAGAATTCAGGAACTTCCAATTTTCAGGTTCGTAGCGTCACAGACAAACCTCAACCATCTCCTTCCCACTTTCTTATATTTTTCTACGGATTTCCTATGGTTCTTCCAAATCTCCTACACAAAGCCCTCCTCCAACGAGAGAAATCTCCTCTTTGGCTAAGTTAAAGAGAAAGAGAGAGAGAGAGCGGGAAAAGGGTAAAAGTGGTGGTGCGTGCTGGCCACGGTCACGGTCGTTAATCGTCTCTGACCGCTCTCAGGGTTGCACGTGCGGTCTCCTCCGCGTCCGCAAGAAGCGGAGGACGTGGTGGCAGCTCTCGTAAATAACGTACCGGCTGGTTCACGTTGTATTTTCATTCGAACATTCGATACTTCTTGCTAAAGGAATCAAGTAACGTCGTGAGTCGCAAAGATCAAACAAGAAGTTCACTTATGTTTTGCCATGCTTCCCGTTTCATCGAACGTAGAAACGAAGAGAAGAAACTAGTGTCCCCGTTTCAACGCCGTCTGTTTCTGGTCCCGTAGACGGTATACACCACACCGACTTCTCTTCGCGATCCTCGTCCTCGTCGTCGTCGTTCTAACAGCGAGAGGCAGTTTTTATTCGGTCGGCTAACCGCGGCAAGTACCCCGACGACAAGCGGAAGCGTTTAGCGAGCCATTAAAGTCAGCTGGCCGTTACGATAATCGAGCAAATCGATTTATATCCGGCCCCTGACGCCGGTGAACTCGAGGAACACCGATAAATCGATCGACCTCTCTGTTCGCGGGTCTCGCAGCGAGAAGAAAGGAGAGTTTGGGAAGAAGGGAGTCAGCCTAAAATGCTGTGGGAACGATAAAGATCCGACGCCCTCTTGGGAACCTTCTGCTGCTGCTTTTCAATAAACCGTGAAACTCACGGCCGAGTTTTCGCGCGTTATTCCATCCACCACCCACATTTTCCACCATTTCCCTTAACTTCCGTTTACATACCACGCGAGTGGTTAAGCGAGGATATCGGTCTTAGTTCGACTTGTACCTGTGCCACAAAGAAGAAACTTCCATTAGGGGTAGGCTGTGTTACGGTGAAAAACGGAGAGACTTTCAATGGATTCGATGAACTATTTCAGTGTAATTTAACTTGGACAAAGGTACACTTTTCACGTGGTTACATTATTAATTCGCTTTTCTTTTCAATGGAATTATTTCAAGTTGTCGTTTATTCTTGAAATTCTTCGCGACAGATTTATCGTCTTCGTTTTTCTTCAAGTATGAATAGTTTCTAGTTTGGAATAAGTTGTAAGTTTCGGTTATTCCTATTTCTTAACTTATTCCGACTCGCACACGGAACCTACTTTCCATCATCGTGTTCAACCTCCACTGCCTCCCTTACCGATCGAGAATAAAACTTTCAGAATTTTTCACGGAATATTTTTCTACGCAAAGCAGACAAATCAAAACCACTCGTTTCTCCGTAACGTTATTCAATCCCCTCTCGGAAAATTGAATTAAAGTAAAAATTAGCGAAATGCTCCAAAGAGTACTGCAAAAGAAAAAAGAAAGAAATTCTCTCTTCTTTTGTTCCTTATCAATAGAACTTGGCGAATCCGCTGGTATGCATAATTTCCAACGGTCCATAAAACGTTCCCCCGTAAATATCGGCGAGAATCTCGAGTTCTCACCTGCGCTCGCAGTGTAAACGCGGCTTAACCGGCAGTCGAGCAGTCGAACCTCTCGGAAGAAGCGATAAAACCCACCCTCTTTCGCATAAAAGTCTCGAGATATAAGTATATATCGGGTAAGGTCGAGATTCGGTGGCTGACCCAGACCTTCGAACTACTACCAACGACAAACTGGAATCGTCGTGGAACCCGATAAGCTGGCAGATAAACGATAGCGTGTCGCGGTCGAATCGCGCCCAGGCAAACACACCTGTCGTCCGGCACGCGTTCCTCCCCGACGACCGTTGAACGTGGCTGGAAAGAAACGCGGCTACGAGTGCTACTCTGGAAAACCGTTGGCTCGATTAAATGCCCCAAGAGTGGTTCGTTCTCCTGGCCAGTTTCGCCGAGCGAAACGAAACGGAACGAACGGAAGGGGAAAGGACGTCGCCTTTAAACCGCGCCCCTTCGCGCTCTCCTCCGCGTAGAGAGAGAGAGAGAGAGAGATTTTAGTCGGACGTATGATAATTTTAAAGCAACTCGGTAGTAACAGGAAGGGTTATATTCAGCAGGTGTAACTCATTACGCGACAGAGAAAACAATACGTTGGTATACATTTTACATGGTTGAACTTTGGTCGGAAAGGCGGTGATGCTGAAAATGGATTGCTAGAATCGTTAAGGCTGCTAGGGAGAAGTATACCAGGCGCCAATTAAGAAAAAACAGAGACTCGCTAAAATCTGACCTCGGTAATTAGAGAACGTTGCAATCCTACGAACAATTATCTAACAGCTACTACTGTATATACACTTACCTCGAATCCGTGCATAGTTACCCTCCTCGATCTTCTTCACCGTGTCGAGTCGAAACGATGCTTATATACCTCTTTGATACTCGATTCTGTCTTGTTTCGTCTCCAGGAATGCTCTCGAGAGCATGGACGAGAGAGGGAGAGAGTAGGAGACGCGTTTCTTGTTCGTTCAGATGAAGAAGACGCGTACTCGAAACGAGTCACCTGCAGCTGCTTTCCTCTTCTTCTCCTCCGTCGTTCAACCGATACTCCACTTCTGTTGCTTCCTCACTTTTAGGTTAGCGCCACACACACTCACGCTAACTCCTACCATGGAATCACCGTTTTGTCAAGCTTCTCTATGGTTCGTGTAATTCCCAGAGGTGTCTCTACTACGAACAACACATATAAAAGAGACAGTCTCTCGATTCACAAGGTATAGTGATTGCCCGATAGCGATCGTGGCAGCGGCGTCCGGTAGCCTCCCACGCGGCCTCGTCCCTTTACCCGATCCAACCTGAAACGCGAGAGAAACGCTTTTATTGCGAGGTGCTCGTACGGGCCGTGCGAACGGAAGTCTTGGTCACGGCTCGTGGAGTCGCCGTCTCGACCGTTGGGACGATTCCCCGCTCGCAGGTGGCCGCACGCGAGACCAAGACCTTGCCCTAACCGATCCTTGGCTGTCGTGTTGACGATCATTTGGAAAATATATAGCTAGTCCTCGTTAAGGTATACGTGAACGAGACGTCTCACTTTCACCGTGTGATCGAATTTTTGTTCCATTTGGTTAAAAAATCGAGGTGTGGTGTTTTTGTAACGTGAACGTCATTATGAAGTTCACTGTACTGAAGATTATAGTTCGTTCTGTAAAGGGATCGACTGTCTTTCATGGGTCTCGTGTATCTTCTCTATGTTCTCATTTAATGCTCGAGTTAATTGTAGTAACTTAATTACACTGTATCTACAGGGTGTAAGAGAAGTGTATGCTACGGTTTATACGGGTGATTGTACACTTTTGGATCGGTGGAGATTTGTTTCAAAGATGTGTACTAAAATTCACCTAGATCTTGAAATTCAAGGTGAAACCTTTTTTTATTGCGTCGTATTCGTTACGAGGATGAAAAGTGTCATATCCCAAAATCTCTCGAAGAACTGCGTTAAAAAAGCTTTAGTAGCCTTACAACCTAATTTTACTCTAATTACGAGAAACAGTCGCAACGTCAGACTCCGTTTAACCCGCCCTAGAGAAGCTACAGAAAAAAAAAACCTGTGAAATTCAGTTCAAAGTGGGATCTGTTCCCATGTGGAAGACACTTGAGGTGTTGCGATATCGCCTTCTAATTAGCGATCCACTCAGAAAGCCGTCTGTTCTAGCAGTTCATACTCAATCTGGCAATTCCCACCAATTTTTCCATATCACCGATCCAAAACCACCCTCCCTCTCGTTCCGAACTGTAGCTGAATCCGTTCCGCGTGTATGCACGCGTTCGAGACTAGCTCGCCGCCGATGGAACCGCAACGACGCAGTCCCGCGTGGGAATTCCGCGGCATAGGTGGAGGAGTAAGGTGGCTGCGGTGGATCCGGATTAGCCGTAGTCTGAGAGTATTCAGGTTCTCCTCTGTAGAAGCAGATAGAGATAGGGGTGAGTGGGAGAGAGTGGGGTGCAACAAATTTCCACAGCGTTTCGTGAGCTTATTAAGCCGACGAGCCGAATCTTCGAGCCGCAGCAAGAGCACTTAGCCCGCGCACGTACCATCGGCCCGCGACCTCAAAGAGCTTTCATGACTCGCTTCCTTCTTGCCTCCCGTCTCGTTTAACGGTACCCTCTAACGCCGGCGTAACGACCGCGCGTCTACCTCACGGGACAGGAAGCCGGGCTTTATTTATCACGATAAACGTTACTCTGCCGCCCTCCGGGCCATCTTACAAAAGGATTACGAGGGAATCCCCTTTCCACCCCCTCTTGTCCGTCCCGTATCTATTCCTACCCCTACCTCATCTACCCTACTTCCCTACCTACCGGTCCAGCCTTCGACTGATTTGTATCCGTGGGCTAGCAAACGGTGATAGGGCGAGAGAGAGAGCCAGCGAGAGAGGGAGAGCCAGAGAAACAGAGGGAGAACCAGAGAGATAGAGGGAGAGCCAGAGAGACGAGACCCACTATTCTACTGGCTTCGACAAATTCGACAGGCGATTTTATCAACGGCGATAAGCGACGTGGCTGGCTCACGGTAGGGGAATCCTCTCTGTAGCACCTCGTATGGGCGATCCACGATGAGGAAGATGCAGCTGTTTCTACCTATAGCTGGACAGAGGTCTCCCCGTCGGAGATAGGCGCCGTTCCAAATGTAATATCGGGCCGATCGGCCTGGATCGGCGGCGTCAGCTTTTTCTTCGTAATTTCCTTCGTTCGAAGAATCATCCCCGGTTGTAGCTCGTGGACGATCGCGAGGATTTATTTATTTATTCAATTCGACCGGGCGACGGAAAGTGGGTGGAGTAGGTACGCGCTAGGAAATTGAAGAGACCGAGTATAGAGTATAGTGTGGTATATTGGATAACGGGCAGCGAGTTTTAATGAGTTTCTACGGGGGTGGAGTCGATCAAATTGCGTACCGTTCGTTGCTACGAAGAGTCAGTGGGCTGAAGATTTTATGAAAAAATTGGGCTATTATTAAGTCTCTCATAGAACTGGTAATCGACGTTCGAGGAAATTTGTACGATTACTGTAGAATTCGCGAAAAGCGTGCAAATCTGAGTATAACAAATTTGGACGAGTAGAATGTATCTTTCAATTAACACCTTGTCGATCGATGGAACAGATCTACCATTTTCTACCTAAGAAATTTGTTTTTTAAATATTGCTAGATGTAACGAATCATACTGTTAGCCAACAATTCAGCTGCAGTTCATTCGATTAGTAATATATGTAATTAACATAACCCTCAAAGATAAAAAGTTCAATATCGTACAGTACATGTTACATCATTTTTTCTCTCGAACATACTATAGCGAAAGAGTGAACCATTGGAAAGAAGAGGTCACAGTGTATTTACCTTTCAGCCAATATCTACCACCATGCATCTCCTGCCCCTATGAAAGGCAACCAGAATGGAGAGACGATAGAAAATGGCGTAAGATTAATCGAACGACTTCCTCATCCTACCTATCGACCATTAACCATAAATTTCACCTAGAATTCCCAACATCTACAATCCGACAGCATTAATCATTCTCACGTAAGACGTTACAATAATTCCGAAATAACAGGTCACTCTCCATTTATTCTTAACCAAACACCCCCTGTATGCATATACATATATGTATATACAATCTACCCGTATGATGGACGACAATTGGGCCAAAGCGTCAGAAAATCGCGCATGATCGATCCGATAGTTTCCACGGGGGAAGTACAGAAAGCCCTCTGGGCCATCTCTAATTGCATCGAACGAGAGATTCTCTCTCCGTCTGATCGACTTCTCGAGCATCTCTCCCGAAGATTCTCGACCCTCTCTTTAACGGAATTCTCTCCTAAAGGAAATCGAGCTGGAACTTTGGATACTCGAGATGCCCCTTTTCTCCGCCAAGTTGCTCCCATCGACGTCGCCGGGAATTTTTACGCGACGTTGTCCGCGTTGGGGCAAAGAAGAAAGCGTCCGCTTTACCCTCTCGAACCGGGCGAGAGGGGTGGCGTAGAGTTGCGGGGTGGTGTGAGCCAGGCTCGATCGGGTATGCAGGCGCCGTGGAAACTTTTCCAATCGAGCGGAAACTTTGTTCCCGTAATTAAAGCCGCGCGAATACTTAATGGACTCGCGTTCGCCCATCGATCCTCGCCATGCCGCCCGCGACCACGTTACCACGCGGGCCCATCCCTCTTGACCTTAGATCTGCCGAAAAACCGACTGGTTTCTCAGGAGACACTGTCAAGGCCGAGATCGCCTCACTTACAACACTGGTTGCACGGCCGCCGGCTGGCCAACCTGCTGTTGATTTTTCAACGATAAAAGTCACGAGAGAGATGAAATAAGGGATGAGAGGGAGGATGGAGGCTTGGAGCAGAGAGCGAAGTTTAGTTCTCGTATCACGCGGAAGGATAACGGCCCGAGGAAGTCTAACGAAGAGACGTCTAGGGAGCTATTTCACCTAATTTAACTGCGAGGCAAGCACGGTACGGGAGCGCCTAGAGGAGCACAGAGTCCCTCGGGGACGTCGACGGATCGCGAGCACACGCAAAGCAGACTCGCGACCGCGACTTTCTAGTGTACGAGCTTTTCATGAAGTAATTCCAGGGGAGTGTGAGTCTGTTAAGGTGTGTCGGGGATGGGTAAACATGATCGATGTGCTTGATTATGAATTTATCGATAGGGACACGGTCGGATGTAACGTGGGAATCGTACTGTGGAAGATTTAAACGACGAGGGAGTTGAAGTTGAACCGGGATGAAAGGTGAAAATCTTTTTCAACGTACCTACAATTTTCATACGTCGATACTTCCGTTTGTTACGCCTTTATTGCACAACCATGCAAATATTGTACGCGCGAAGAGAACTGCCTCTTTATCGATTCGATATAAATTTCTCCATGCGTCGCTTTATTCGTTCATTTCGAAGGAATGTTAGCAGGAAACTGTTCTATCAATTCGATATCAATTTTTCAACGGAGCTTTCTCTTCTCTTTTTTTATTTGTTTCAGAGGAGAACGTTAAGGGGGCCAGTAGTGTAATATACAAGAAGGGATAGATATGATCGACGATGTTGATTAGAGATTTATGGAAAGAACAACGGGTGTTAACGTCCCGTATGATTTAAGCGTGATCTTTGATTCACTTTTCTCCTTCTTCTGCTTTAAATACGCCCTAAATCTTCTACTTCCACGGTGAATCACCGAACTTGCCCCGGCACGATCCTCTCTGCGTTTCTGCATGGTACCGTTATCCCATTAGAGTAATACCCGTTACATCCGAAAAGATCGTAAAACACGTTGGTTCCGAGTGCAGCAGCGCCAGGTGTCACGCGGGCCGTTGCACATTTTTTCCACCGCGTTTCTCACTTCGTATTTCTCGTTGTTACAAGCTCTTCTCCCCGACGATTTATCAATCCGGAATATCGAGGCAAGTTCTTTCAAACATCCAATTCTGGTATCCATCCAAAACAAAGAGAAGGAAGAGCTTCCTAAGAGAAGCGCGCGCGAGAGAGAGAGAGAGAGAATAGAAGGGACTCTTTAATTAATGGATGAAAGTAATTAAGAAGCTGGAGAATCTCCCGCGGGAGGTTCCGTAACAACGTACGTGCTTCCTCTTCACCAGGTATTTGCCTTTCCTACAGAAACTTTCTACCTACACGTCGACTGATTCCTCTTCCCTCGTTCAGAATCTCCTTACTTCTCGGAAAATATTCAAAGTCGATTGGCGGGAAAACGAATCTGGTTAGCGGAGTACACAGAGAGAGAGAGAGAGAGTGAAAGAGAAGTGGAAGGATCGAAGTGGAATTTATTAAAGGCGGTGTTCGCGGTGGCTTTTTGTCGCGAGAGCGCGGCATCCAGAAACGTCTAGAGATGAACAGCTCGAAGCTGGACGAGAGGTACGAGGCGGACTTGTGAACGTTACACGAAGGAGGACGCGGCAGCCGGAGCGGCGGCAAACGGAATGCCGTAAATCTCATGTAAATTCGGGCCGCCGCTTGATTTGCAAGCACAATGCCAGACAATTGTACGGTCTACCATCGAGCGGCCGGATGCGGAGTCTGCGAGTTTCTCCGGTCTCTCCCTGGTTAACTTCTCCCGTAGACCGTTCCTACTCCACCTCCTCCTCATCCTCCACCCTTCGCTGTCCCTCCACCTCGCTTAGCCGATACTCTTCTTCGTTCCTCCGCATCTCTGCCACGACCTGCCCTGCGGAACCGCGTCTACTAAACGTTCTAACGATCGTTCCCTCCTCTGTTCGCGCGCGCTCTCCTCCTCCTGGTCCGCGCTATTGTGATCCTCTTTCGTTTATGTTACGTCTTTGTTACGCGTAACAGGCGAAATTCGAGGAAGCTAATCTCGGTATCGACCAATTTCTACTCTATCGCTCGCAATGAACGATGCTGTTTCATTTTCGTGTACCGTTCGAAGAAATTTTGGTTCACCATGGTGTTAGATAGAAGGAATCATCGTTCAATTCCTCTTGGGAGTCTTATGCCGCGTCCACGCACCAGCATGTGAACAGATGTAACAGACCTAACCTAACGTAACCTCACTTAAGTGCAGAGTTTGATATTGGAGAAGACGAAATGATGCTTCCATCGAAATCATCAACGTTATTTTTCAGCAGCATTTCAGGCATTTCAGTCTGACAGAAGAGCAGTGGTGGTTTTCAGTTACTTTTTATACGTACTACAAAGCGATGTATCGCTTGTACAGTAAACAATAGTCTACCGTCTAAAGTTCCTCATTACGTGAAAACCTGCCACTATTACTAACGTCACTTTTATCAGACACATTTACAAAAAAACAGATCTGACATATTTACAATAAACATAACCTATACAGAAATAATGAGATGCTCGACGTTAACCCCGATAAACGTGAAAAGAAGAAAAGAGTATCCGACCGGTCCGTGAAATAATAACGCTGCAACAATCTCACAAACGATTACGAATTAATCATCAGTTAGATCTATACTAGAACGAAACTGTATAGATAGGGTGCATTAAAAAACACTGTAACGAGTACGCTTATTAAAATGGACGAACGGAAAGGAGGAAGAATAAACGAAACGAGGGGTAGCTCGTTAAAATCCTTATTTCCACCCGGAGGTTTGCCACGTTTTCGTAGCTGTGGATACAGGTGGAAATATGTTTCGCAGATAAAAGGGAATCGCACAGGGGGCGCGATTTACTGTTTCGAATCGTCGCTCGTAAAACCGCGTCGCGTTAACGCGATGGGAAACGATGGACGAGGGGGGTATTCCCCACCGCGGGGGGTGTATCTGTCGGTGGTCGGTGACGTACTCGCGGCGAAAGCCGGCCGCCGCGAACCACCCACCATCGGAATGCGCGCCAGTAATTCACGCTGTCCCACAGTTGCACCGGGATACCTGCTGCTTCACGCCGATCTGACCCCCTCCCCTGCCACTGTTAACGACCCCGTTTCAAACACGGAGACCATTCCCTCTTTCACCCCTTCGTTCACGGATTCACGGGATACCGCTGTGTCACCTTTGACCGTGTTACGAGCATCGGAGTACCTTTTCGCTGCTGAGATATGGCACGATTCACACGCCAGACAGCTTTTCTGCTGGATCAATCGTCCGCCGACACTTTTGTGCGGAGGAAGAGATCGTTGTTTTGACGAGTGCTACGGATGAAAGAGAGAAAAAAACGTTGCAAGTGTGTGGTATAGGGAAGAGTGTGCGTGTTACGATTGAAAGATAAAGGTTAGGTTATGTTTTTGCGATTGGAAGTGGGTTATTGATTTGTGTGTGGTTAATTAGCGCTGCATTATGGGGAGAGATCTTTTAATAGAGATATGAACGTTTCAGTGGTTATGCAATGTATTAAATAATATTCTGCTCGGTGTTTCGGTTCGTAATGAATAGATTGGATTATTTTTGCCGTTATTGAGAGCAAGAGAATAAGAGGGGATTTGTGAATTCGTTGAAAATTATTTAGATGTCGCTGTAAGTGGGGTACCGTTACGATGTTAGGATTCGATATGCGTCGTCATTTGTTTCGATAATGTTTTTGGAATTGATATAGCATATGGAACGGTAATTTTCGTCATGGCACGGTTAAATTAATGTTCGAAATTGCTACCTCGATTATGTTACACTACAATTAATATTAAACTAACTTGTACGTATGCATTCGGAAGGTGCATAATGGCAATGTCATGCGACGTATTATTTGTAAACAAAATCTAACCAATGTTACTAATATAGTTAATTACGCTGTCGGATTAATATCAACAATAGATCGTACCTCGTAATTACATCCCCTTCCTCCTGGAAAAAGCAGCATAAAGGAACCTGAATTATACATATACACGAAATCCATAAATCCATTCCACGCACGATTTCACGAAAATGAAATTATACATTCTTCGTGTTAGAACTTTGATCTTCCACAAAGTTTCAGCTCCTTCGAACCACAGATAAACATAATACGAAGAAACGAAGCAAAAAACTCTCCGTCTGTGTTTACAATTCTTCTAGCATTCAACGTTGCATATAACCTCCACAGTATAACAGAGGTGAAAGAAAGAGGCGCGAGAAATAAACGAACCGGCCTCGCGAGTCGACACGACTCGACCCGACTCGAGACGAAGAAACTTTCGCCGCAGGCATGCGCGTACCGCGATCCACCATCTTTGTCACTCGAACGCGAAACAACGAGCGAGACGAAACGCGAACGTCCCGCGGTCGCACTTAACCGCCGGCTATCAAGGTGCCAGGTAGCCTTCCGCGCCGTTCCGCTTCGCTCCGCTCGTTCCCGCTCGCGAAACGCCTCGCCTCGCGTCCTCCTTTCCGCCAGTCGAGAAGCCCGTTCGTCGCGGGCTGCATCGCGTTTCCCGCGCTTTTCTACCTACCTCTCTCTCTCTCTCTCTCTCTCTCCCCTCCTCACTTTATTCGTCATGACGAACGGAAGATCGAGGACGATACAGGCCTTGGCTTCGTCGTCCTTGGCCATCACGGACACGTGAATTCTTTATGGACACTGTTTTCCCTTGGGTGTGTGTGATTCAGTCTAAAGTGTTACACGAGAAACGAACAGTATCTATTATTCGAAATTCCATTGCAAACAGTGATTGGTTAAAAGTATTCACTCTGTCGAACGTCGAATGAATATTGGACAGTGCGATAAAGCCTAAAGAAGAATCGTAGTATACGAAGGAAAGTGTAAACCTCGTGTAGTTTTCGGGGTGGGCGTAGACGAAAAAGAGAAAAGAAGCCTCGAGTGATCCACTGGTATCCATAAGAAGATAGACATGAAGAGATCGAGACTCTGTTGGAGCCTTACCACGCTGCTGGCAGCCATAGGTGAGTGGGTTCGACGTGAATTCTTTGATCTCCGCCTGCCACTTTACGCGACCACTGTGTGCTCTCTCGGTTCGCTGACCTCCGTGCTCATTCTTTTCTAACCCTTTCCACCGGATACTTCCTCGCCATTGTTCTCCACCGATCATCCTAACTCCAGTAGGCACTCCTATCTGACTCAACAGGTTCCCTCCGGTGTATTCGTTTTTCCCGCGAGTTTTTCGCGGTTCATCGCAAAGAAAACACACCCAGGCGAATCTCTCTCCCAGCTCTCTATACATACATACACGCACACACAAACACACTGCACACATACGTACACATAGCCAACGAAGGAACATAAGTGAAACAGAGTGTGGTTCACGAAAGGTGGATAGAAAGTCGATTCCCCGAAGCGGGTCTCGTTGCAAATGTTACGATTCACAGGATCAGAATGTAGCTAGAGTATGGAAGAGCGAGCGGGGGAGTGAAACGGGGAAGTAAGGGTGGGGGGGAAGAGGCGGCGGTTTCGGGGGGGGGGGACTCTCTCCGTCGTGCGGCTGATCGGAGATGAGGAAGAATCTTCCTTCTTACTCCTCTCCTCGAATCTTCTTCCATTTCTCTCCGTTCGTTCGTACGTTCGTTTTCAGGAGGATGCATGTGTCGTAGTCGTCGCGCGCGGCGAATGCTGCCGCGTCAGGAATTCGCGTTCGTGGCAAAGCGGATTTACTCGCGAATCGTCTCCGTTTCTCCTTCCTAGAGCTCTCCTACCCGTGCCCGTACTCGTCGGGTTTCCTCGTAACCTAAATAACGTGATTTCTATGGCTACTCGGTTTCTTTCGGTGGCCGGCAAAAATTTTCGCCAAACGAAAAACCTACGCGATATTCAGGTAGGGGAAAAGGAGAACTAGGTTTGGCGCGTACAGTTTAATGGGAGCACGATTTATGCTGGTCGCTCTCGGTGCTACGCGAATAAATTTTCATTTCCTCGACGTTCGTTTGTTCTGACCCGGTATCGTCCTGGACTCTCTCTCTCTCTCTCTCTCTCTCTCTGGCTGTCTCTCGCGGTTTTTCCTGTAGAAAGAATCGACTGTGAGTGCCGCTCTCTGTAGAATGGAGAATGGATATTCATATCGCGGAGACGATAACAAAGAAAGGGACGAGTGAGTGATAAAGTTGAAGAAGTCTCGAGTAATATGTGCATTACGATACGAACGCTTGATACGATCACTGGTATATGCGTACTTGAGAGTTCTTCTGAAGTAATAAGTAAATATAAGTGATTTCGTTTGGGTAGCTAGAGAAGATTCTTCTACAGAGGAATTTTTAAAGAGGAATGGTAAAGTAGGTATCGAGACACGTTTGTTATTATTATAGCGAATGAAGTCTTGAGTGTGGAAGAAAGAAGCTAGCTACTCTATGGAATAGTTGAAATATTGAAAATGTTTGATAAACCGTAATGAGACTTATTTCGATGTAACTCGACAGGGGCTAAAAATACTGTAACAGTATCGCACGGATGGTCGAGAAAAAAGCATCTATTGTGCGTTTGTAAGGTTAACCCAAGCGTGTTAGGCTGAGAGTTAGGTTTCATCTGTAAGAGGTCTGTTTAGTTTTAAGAAACTGCGAGTGTGTATGTGCAAAATACGAAAGGCGAAAAAGTGCGTATTTTTCGTTTGGGAATACATATCGTTCAAGAGGAATCTGACCTGTGAGCTGTGGTCAAAGTATGTTTGTACTTAACAACTAACCTTTGTCCACTCTCTAATTAATTACCAAAATCCACACAACCTCCTACGGTAAATATGTATATCCTAGAACTTTTAAATTTCCTCTCTCGCATAGAGCAAACTATCTCATTTCCTTCTAATAATAGTTTAAAACTAACACAAAGTGCGCGGGATTATTGAATATATTATAAGTACATAAAGGGGAAATCCACGCGCTGTTCCATTATTAAAACCCGTACGCAGGTACATGGTGAATCGGATCTATGGAGAGTCGTATATGCGTTAATACGCGGAGCGAAAATCGAGAAATAAGAAAATAGAGTAAACTAGAATTTGCGAAATTAATAGATCGATGCACGCTAATCTCCTAACCTCTATTCGCGTCTAACGCGTGAAATTGTCGAATTCGCGCAATACAAATGTTATAACAAAAACACTCGACTGCTGATTTCGATTGCCATCCACTCTCTCTCTCTCTCTCTCTGCATCTGTCTCTCTTTTCGCGTGTGATACGCGCGTCGGTTCCGTGATTCTGGGTTTGGTGCGGGAGCGACGTTGACGAACGCGGCCGCATTTGATTTTCGCCGTGTACGGGCTACTCGATATCCGCGTGGGACGGGACGCGAAAGGGAAACGAGCCGTGGAATAACTCAACGCTACGCATTAGCCTGATTAAAAGCCGCCTGGCCGGGATCACTTGTGTTTAATGCGTTTCCACAAGAGGGGGGTGAGAAACGAGGTACATACGTTGCGTATCTCTGTTTTCCATTTGTTTTCTCCTTTTCGCTGCTTTTTTTCTCTCTCTTCTTTTCATTTCTTCCATTCTCGGCGTCGATTTTCCTCGATAAATTTTCGCGGATTTACACGCGAGAGAAAAAAAGGAGGAGAGAGAGGGAGAGAAGGCGAGAGATAGAAAGAGAAGGAGGGAGAGGAAGAAAAAAAGAGAGAGAGAGGAACTTCTTACGCATCTCGAGCGTAAGCTGGTAATTCGGTTTTTAGGTTATGTCTGGCAGAAAAACGTCGCGAGAAGGAAAAGTGCGAGGAAAATATGCCGGATAAGCCGGCCGGAAACGTGACCCAGAACGGTTCGCGAGCTTGATCGTGATTACGTGTAACGCGGCTTCTTGGAATTAACGTTTTAAGCTCGCGAAAACCTCGTAAACGATCCTCTTACGAGATCTGGATAGATACGCGTGAAACTTCTCCCATTTAGTAGTAGTCGATGCCTGTAACGAGACAGAATTGTTGCAGAAGTACGTTAGCGATGTAAGTTTATATCTTTTTAGTCGTGCATTTTGATTAATTATAAAAGTATCGGATTAACGCTTTTGTTCATTGTGAAACGTGCATTATAATAGGAATTAATCTAAATTACGTCCAATTACGGTTGCAAAAATGAACATTTGGAATATTCATAATGTTCGTTTAATTTTTTCACGCGACGCCACCATGTTAATATTTGAAATATCATGAATATTTTTTCCAGCGTCGCGTTTAATGGTCGAGTTGGGTTAGGTCAGTCTCCGAATATATTCGCGAGTGACCTAACCTCTACGGAAGAATGGAGCGAATGAAAGAATAGGCGAGAGTAACGGTACACCGAAGAATCTTTCGCACGAATGTCAAACGGAGAAACAAGTGGACATTGTTTCGCAAATAAGACGACACACTTGTCGCATATAGCACGGCTAACCTAACCTAATCTCTACCACCACCAACAATCGAACCGAACTTGATCTCAATTTCTTTCCAATCTACTCCTCTGTTTATATTTTTCCTTTCACCCGTGATTCACGCTTACCCACCTAGAAACGTGATCCTATTTACAAAGATAACATCCTAACAGGTGTTAGGAACGCGTTAAACAGCAGAACGACACAATTTCAACGTCAGTACCAACCGAACTCAAGTCAGTTCGAAGTGAAGAAAAAACAAGCAAACGTCGAATCTTCGTGAAAGAGAAACGAAACAAATACAATATCGAACGTCGATTTGCAAATTCCCTCTAGGAAATACAATCTCACTCGAAAAGCAGACCAGAGTCCATCGAATGGTTTGGAATAGTGGAAGCTGACGAACATGCACCGGCGGACAAACGAAAAACCAACAAGTTTAAAGGTTCCGTTCCGCGAGGCACGGTCGCCGGTTAATCCTAGTCAGGATCGAATCGACGACGCCCCGTCTGCTCGGCCAGGAAGCTACTATCCGTTTCGATGGAATAGAAAAAAAAAAAGAAGAAAAAGAGAGAGAAAAAAATAGAAAGAAAGAGAGAAAGAAAGAAAGAAAAAAACACGATCACCCGGAAAAATCGAGTCGTTTCGGTTCGAGTGAGACGCGCTCGAGCGATGCAACGCGGATGAAATCGAGGCCGTGTGTGTGGAGTGTCGAGGTTTGCACCACGCGGCGCTCTGCGGGTCCACGAAAATTCGCAGGCCGTTGCCCCCTCCACAACGTTGGCAAAGGCGTTAGGCGGTTAAACGGTTAGCCGTGCCCTGAGCAATACGGTAAGTGCTAAATTAAATTCAGCGGAACGAGGCGGCGGCGGCGGCGGCCGGCCGCGCGTATTACCGCGCGCTGAATCGGGACCAAGCCTTGGTGTTCAAGGGATGGAGGAGGCTGTGCGGGTGGGAGAGAAAAAAAAAATATATATAGGATAGATATATACGGTCTAGAGAGAGAGAGAGAGAGTGAGAGCAGGCAGGAGAGCGGCGAGGGGATTCCGGTTCTCCGTGGCTCACGGGGACAAAAAAAAGAAGGGAGAGAGAAAAAAAAATAGGCGGGAGCCCCGGCAGAGCAGCGCGGATTTCGCCGCGCGAAAATTAGTTTTCCCGTTAATTGGACCGAGGGTACGCGAAGTCTCCATCCCGCGTAATTGGATTCGTATACGCGTATCCCTCGTGTTCTTTTCGCCGGCCAAACGCGGCCCTCGTTGCCCGATTTCCGCCTCGTTTGCGCTATTCCTCGCGATTTCTACGTTGCCTTTACCGCGAATCCCTCAATGGGGGTCCCCTCTGAAGAGAGCGAGCCTTTATTTGCTGGGTCAAGTAGTGTGTGTATGTGTGGGTGGGTTTTAAACAGTTGGCAGAGGTTGTTAGCAGGCTGATTGGTTAGGTTAGGTTTAAACACTATCTATAATTATTATTCCTGGGAATTTAGTTGATCAAAAGGTTGGTGTTACAGTGAGGAGGGTAGCCAGAAGTTACCGGTATATACACATTTCCAGTGATTTAAGTAGCCAGAGCAGAGACGATGGGGTTACTCAGACCGCGTGCACAGGCGGGGAGAGCAAGACTACGAAAATATCCGCTGGACTCTGGCCAACTTTGGCTGCCTCCGTTGCTGCTACCCCCTTTTCGCGAGACACTCTCACCTAGGCCTGCGTACCGGTGTTATCGTTGTGCACGTATTCGCTATTTATGGATCCACGTTCGCAGATTTATCGGTATCGAGCGTATTTATTCTGTCTATTCTGGAGCAACCTCAGTCTCTTCGCCGTCGACCATTTAGATTCGGGGGCTGGGGGTGGGTTGTACGTAGTATAGATAGCGGGCTAGAGGCGCTTCAATCTTTTCGAACCGAGTATCGACCTGTGCAGCTTGCGTGGTGATTTAGAAAGGTGTAACTTTGAGTAAGAGTGATCCTTCGAGCTAACATTAGTAACACTAGCTGCTAGATCTCGATCTTAATACGTTCACTGTCTCCGCTCCTGTCGCGTTTCCATGCGTCACATTTCACGCAGATGCACGGTGAATCAAAGTCGTTTCCTACGAAATTCGTCACGATTTTTTATCACCTTTCGGTCGATGACTGGTATCTTAGGAAACGAAAATTAAAGAGTAGCACTTTTTAAAGTGACTCTTGACTGGAATGTAAAAACTGAAGAGAGCAAGTAGGTTGAAACAATACATTGTACAAACAACGTGACTGAGTGTTTAAACAATGTTCGAACAGAGTGTTTTATCGCTCCGTGGGTCAAACGCCTGAAGAACGAACGTGTTAGCGTGAAATGCAAAGAACAATTAAACACAGATAAAAGACCGCGTTTACCGAAGCAACTAATCAGACGGTATGTAACTTCTAAGAAAAGCCTCGGGTATGCCCTCGCTCGAGATGTCGGGTCTACGTAATAAATTCACTTTTGATCGTCTACGAAGGAAGCATTAGAATAGAGCCAACGAACGACTGGCAAAAAATTCGACATACATTCCGCTATCACCAGCGAGAGATCGGCCGTTCCAAGTAGTAGCGCGATGCGATCGAAAGCTGTGCAAGAGAACGAGGCTCGTAGGTTTTGCCAGGCACACACACAGTCGGTCGATGGCCCTTCTAGTCGACTCGCGGCCAGCAGCTCGTCCCAACACGAGCATCGTCGTCGATCGCGACTGACCTGGCTCGGCCACGACCCTTTGCTCTTTCCTCTTTCGCCGGGGGCTGCTTTCAGCGGCTGCGAAAGGGCCAAGCTTACGCGTACTCGAGCAACCACACCACCGCCGCTGCTGTTGGCCGCCGCCGCCGCCACCACCGCGGTGCTCGAGCATCACGCGATTCCGCAATCATACACCGTGGGTAGGGTAACATGCACCCGTGGCCTTATCGGCGGCCGCAAAGTGAAATTATTCCACGTGAACCCTTGTCGCCGATACGCGCCCGTGTCGCGAGGGAGGTCACCAGCCACGATACTCGAACGCGCCGCGCCTTTTCGCCCACCTGTGTGTACAGTCGCGAGAAGAAATTGAAGAAATGGGGAATTAGGTACAGGCAGATCTATATTACTGTGGCGGTATTTCGAGGGAGAGAAAAATGTTACGACGGTTTCGTGCTGGTTAGAAGTCGAGCGGTACTTTTTGCGTTTCACCACCAGAGGGATAGAATGATAATCTTTCTCGCTAGTGTTCGGTAAAGGGTACCGTTTGTATATATACAACTTTTAACGCGAATCTAAGGTACTAAGAGGTCCAGGATGAAACGTAGATCTTTTCCTTCTCCGCCTAATTCTCTTTATCTGTTTGATTCCTCTTTCCATAATCATTTGCCATAGAAGTAGCATCTTTCACAGCTCGCGAATGTCCTCCACAAATGTGCTAGCGAATGTGGTAGTGTGGATCCTGCATTACTTACGTACGAAGATCCTCGGTTTCTCTTCAGATTTCTGTCAGTTCATTTCCTTCTCTACCGCGACTCCTGACCGACTTTACCACATTTCTTTCACCGACTATACGTACATACTTTCCATTCCCAATATTCCAATTTCCACTTAGCGCATGAAGCTTTTCGAGCAACTCTCTCCCTCCGCCCAGAGACTGTTTCCCTTCGCGGTAACGTTTTCGAGACTCGGTTCGGCGAAGT
>NW_017100161.1:4260440-4272931 GCF_001263275.1 Habropoda laboriosa
CGAAGCCCGAGCGTGTGCAAACGCCAGCCGGAAGAAGGTTTTTCGCTGCTCGTTAGCGCTTATCGATTTCTAGCCTCCCCGCTAGGATTTCAAACCGGCACGCGTCCCGTGCATTACGCTAATGTCTGGTCACGGAGTTCACGCTTCGGGAGAACACCTCGATTCCCTTCTCTTCAGTCATGCAGCAGCACGTCTATTTCGTTTGAGAAGGATCGAACTTAACGAGGCGATCGAGAACAGCGCAGCTTCGCGAGATAGCTCAGACACGTTCTCTTCCCTTCTTCCTCGTCGTACCTTTTCACGTAATTAAGTGTCTTCCCGCGCGACACGGGCCGAGCTTTACGAGTCGATTCGTCGAGTGGACGTAAATTATGGGGGCTGAACGACTCTTCGTAGGAGAAACGCCGGAGCCTCTAAAAATAAGGAACGAGAGATCGAAAGGACTCGTGTATTCGATATCGCGTGAACCAGCGTCGCCGAGAGGAGGCGACCAACCGGACACACGATGTAGAAAGAGGCAGGGTGAAGAGAAGAGAGTTGGGATGTTCACAGATGAACGGAAACAGACGGCGATGTGCGCTATCTCGTCAGCTCGTTTCGTCGAAGCCGTTTCGCGCGAGCTGCGCTAATAATATCGTCGTAAAAGAGAAGTCCACCGCGGGAGACGTTGCACCGGCGATTCGATCGATAGTCTCTGGTCAGCAGGCTCCTTGGGAAAGCGTTCCTCCTCTTTCGCGGAACCGCGAGAAAATCCGGCAGGATGACCGGTTTCTCTTTGAAATCTTTCAGTCATTCGCGAGACCAGTTTCATCTCTTCGACGCTTAATGGGATATTAGCTTAAGAAACTGTCGGTTCTAGGTTGCAGTTTCATTTCTTTCACAGGATTAACCTCGATCCCGTGTGTATTCGTTATTGATAGAAAAATTCACGGAAAGTTTACCGTTTATTAAATAAATAGAACAGATAAGGTGTATAAATGAAGGGGATATGAAATATAAATGACGTCGGTGGATTTGAATTCTGCTCGTATCGGTGAAATGTGAGAGGTGCAGATAAAAGTAAAGGTAAAACGCGTAATAATATAGCGAGGAACTTAACAGATAAACAGAGCTTGAAATGAATTATTTTTAACCGATATTCCAAACCGTGTTACCCGTCCGCCGTCAAAAGAGTAAAATTATCCGTTCCTCTCCAGTTTCAAATGTATAAATAAGTATTCTTAAAAATTACCGAGATGTTCGATTATTTCCAAAAAATACACAGGGTATCTCTCTGTTTCTGTCGATAATACACAATCAAAAATTAACCAAGCGAATTTCCCTCAACATTTTCGAACGTATCACACGTCGTAATTCCAAAAACCCGCCCAAAGTGTCGCGCTAATGGACACGGCGCGTGTCGCTTAAATTAGGCAATCGCGCGAATCAGATGGAAATTGCGAAAACATGGTAAATTGCATCGCGTGAGGGGATTAGAAATAAAGCATTGTCGTTAAACTCGGCTCTACGTAACTACATTAGTAAAGTAAAATTCCAGCATCTTGGATTTCTCCCGTAGATTTTAACGATCTTAACACACGGACTAGCGACTGCGGAACGAAGCCTGGAAACGATAATCTGGCTTCGGAGTCTGGAGTCCCCGGGTCTTGTTCTCCATCCGCACGGTCGAACGTGCTCGAGGGGAAAGTATTTTCTGGAGTACGGTGCCGCTCTGCCGCTCGGCAAATAGCCGCGGAACGATATTATTCGAGGCGGCGCTATTTTTTCAACGGACCACGTGAAAAAACGTTCGCGTAGCTTGAGGCTAATGCGATTACCAGGCCGGGCTAGGAACGAGCGAACGGCCGAGTTAAATTTACCCGCGAAATGCCGGCGAAAGCCAGATCTCCATAGGATGGACGTCTCTCGCCTCATGGGTGGCCCGCGTCGGATACCTTCCGGTTAACTCTCCCTCTCGCTCGTCTCACGGGTATTATTGGCTACCGTTTTAAAAGATTACTCGATACTCGCGCCGTATTCTAATGTATCGCGTGAATTCGTGGTAACGATAATTGCGGTAACGTTTTAATTGCACACTTTATGCGGGTTGTGCAGACGAGAATCGGTTGGAAGTCCTCGTTATGCGAATTTTTGTAATTTCAAGGATTGAGCGGCGGCGAGACGCGAGACGGCGAGGACAGCGATTGGAAATTAGAGGCTTATTATTAGGGTTGGGGTTTCAGGTTAATTCTTGGAGTGATTAAAGAGGAAGGATTTCGGTGTTAATTGTGATAGAGTGTAGCTGAAGAGGGAAAGGGTTGTATGACTTCCGAGATGGTCTAATTGAGGTTAAGTAGTTTCTTACATACGAACGTCTTGGGTATTTTAAGTGTCCTAATTTGGAAGACGTTATCTTGAAGGTATTTCCAAGGTCACTGACACCTTTTTGCACGGTAATATCCGTTTTTCATAATGGAAGGTTGTAGTTCACATCGAGACGAGTTCAACGACCTATTACACCCTGAATTTGAGCAATGTGAAAGCAACGAGACAAGGGAGAGAGATGACCTTGACATGATCTCAGAGGGATTCTTTATTACGAGCTCCTTTAATCATATTTACTCACTTTCAATAGCGGTGGAAATAATTCAGACACCCCCGATAATAAACGACAAGTCCGACGAGAGGATATCTGGCAATTGAAACACGGCTAATTCTTCACTTAAACCCGTAATAAAAAATTGTCACCTGGAGTTAAATTGAACGTATCGAGTGACAAGGGTATCGTTAAACTTCTTCCACGCGATTCGATCGGATAAAATCAGCGAGAGAGAGAGAGAGAGAGAGTGAAAAAGGAAGAAGGAGGATAGAATAAGGATCGCGTCGGTTAAGAAACGATAAGTTTCTTCCACGGTGCCCAGGGGAATCGGTGTTTCAGGAAGGCCGCCGCGCCGCGCGTACCCAACCCTCCCATTAAGGATATTCCGATATTATGCAAATGTGCATAAGCGCGGCCAAGAAAGTAACGTCGTCTGGATGTGCGGCGCGGCACGGTAGCGGTCTTTCCCCAACGGTCTTTCCGTTCCGAATATTTCCAAAGGTATGTGCGGGGGCTATCGCGGTTACGTCGTCGCGATGCGCGATTCTTCCGGCTGCACGACTTCCACACCGTCTACCACGCGACAACCGCCTAGACATTTCCGATCGAATTTCGATTCGAGTCAGCTCCTTCCCTCCGTCCGTTCCTTCACATTCATACGCGTACACATAGTAGTAAATGTACATGCATACATACGAGAGAAAGGGACACGAACGATTTCTCTCTGGACAGCTTCTCTGAAAGAAGACGAAGACCCTTCGACGTTTGTTCGTTCATCTGACCGTATGCTCGTTTCACTAAAATCCTAGAAAGGGAGAGCGAGAGAAAGAGAGATCCATGGGATTACGAATCGGGATCTAGCGTCTCGCCTTAGCCGTTAACGAATGGAAAAGGGAATTGTGCGCGTACTGCTAAGAAAATTGAATGTTCGCCTTTAATTAAGGCACCGAAACGCAAGCAACGGAGGAACGAAGAGGGAGGAAAGGGGTGGGAAAGGCCACGGGCGATCAAGTGAAACGGGTTTCGAGGAAAACCAGCGCCGTTTCGAGCAACGAAAGAGAGAGAGAGAGAGAGAGAGACGGAGGGTTGCTGGATCCATGGCACGGTAGCGCACAGCCCCTGTGCACACTGGAAGAACGATTGGCGTTTGCGCGCGGTTCAGTGACCCTGGTTCAATCTCCAGGCAAATTGAATTCTTTTTAAAGATCAAAGAGCATGATATACCTATAAGCGACGCGGCTAAGCTCTCCACCGCCACAGGACACTACCTACCCTTCGCGTTATCGACTTATACACAGCCAGGAATTCGTTTTTCTTGCGAAACGCCGCGCCGCTCCGTTTCCCTTCTTTCCCTTCGATCGAGAATCCAACTCTAGGCATCCAGGATCGTACTATTAAAAAATGCCAGAAAGGGAACGGACCGTTTCTTCCTCGTTTCCTTCTTTTACCATCGGCACAGCCAAGAATCTTTCCGTTGCGATCCGATGCTTATCTTTCTCTTTATTGCCATTCTATCGCTACGCGGGAGATATTTAGCCGAGTCCGATCGCGAATTTCCGTTGGTTGCAGATTTTTAGAGATGATTAAAATTTTTAAGACACTCTTAACGAATCTTTTGTCGTTAAATCTCCTATCGATCTGAGGAATATTAATTACGAAACCATTAAACACCGATGGAAATATTTCCATCTGTCTTGCTTCGTTTTATCGTCGAAATTATTGCCATTCTCTTCACAGAATCTACGGAAAGTATTTATTACAGTTTTACCGTCACTTTGCAATGCAGGAATTTAAAAAAATTTCATTATCCCAGCGATATTAATTATAAATCCATTAAACGCCGACAAAATACATCGACCTTACCTTACTTTACCGCCGAAATCTACGGAAACCGAGGTAAAGTGTTATTGATCCTCGCAAAAATGAATTACAAATCTGTTGCGTCCCGCACACCGTGTATTCTCGTATGGAATACGGCGGGGTTGTAAGACCCGTCTCAGAATGCTTCTGCCGTTGCTGTAGGGACGCTGACCGTTGTGAAATTAATCACTTCGGCCTGGTTATAGGTGTACTGAGTTACACTTGTCTGCCCTTTACTGAAATCTTTATTTTCTACTGTATGAGTGAAAATGCCTGATGTGAATATGGTTGACTTGTGACTCGTGGTGAATGAATTGTAACTGGTATTGGATGAATTGTGACTGGGAGGTAATTGGTTAATCGGGTGCGTGGTACGTGTGCTGTCGGAGAGAAGGAGCGAAAATCGGGGTTTTTCCCAAAAAACCGTTGCCGGTTCGTCTGCCCGTCGATGGTCGCGAAAGGCGATGCTCGCCCATTGTTCCGCGGCGGTCCTCTGATGTACCGTTACGAGTACATCGAGGGATGCCAAAGGACGCGGCTCAACAAAATCCGTTAAACAACGAAGAAACGTACAATCTCGAAATCCTCGTCGCGTAATAATTCGAAAGGTGACTAAAGTTCAGTCCTCCAAATGGTACATTCTAATCACCGAATAAATGTCCAAAGGACGCGGCTCAACAAAATCCGTTAAACAACGAAGAAACGTACAATCTCGAAATCCTCGTCACGTAATAATTCGAAAGGTGACTAAAGTTCAGTCCTCCAAATGGTACATTCTAATCACCGAATAATTCGTCAGACGTTGATCAAATTCTCGTCGAAGTCTTCCAAACGACACTCGACGCGTTTCTTTCCGGCGTTCGGAAAAAAGATCCGCGACGAATTGGTGACGCGCGAAAGAGAGATCCACGGTGCAAAGCGAAGGAAGAAAGAAAAAAAAGGGGAGAAGAAGGAAACGCGCGATCCCTCGACTTTGCGCCGCGTTTCCTCCAGTCTGCGGTGCCATTAACCTAAACGCGGCTGGTTCTCACGAGCGGCTCGTTGATTACGTCGCTTACGTCGCGTACGATCCACGTCGAAACGGATGTAATCGCGGACAACGTTGTAGTTGGAGGACATAGACTGGTTCGACGCTTTCCACGTTCCCAGCGAGATTTACGAGATGGAGGGCCAGCCGGCAGCTTCTTGGCTCCGGGCCCGGATATAAATTACACGCTCGTCGCTTTGCATCCGTGTTTTTTTCGTACGGCAGGAAAATCGCCGGGGTCGAACGTTCACGGCTGATAGAGTCGCGTGTTTCGCGTTTCCACGAGATACTCGTGGAGCCTAAGGGATGTTGACGGGCGATGCAAATTTTACGAGAACAGACTGCCAGTTGTTGGTTGTATTAAGAACGTGCTTGGGTAAAGATTCGCGTTGTTATAGCAAGATGAAACATTTCATTCGCGCCGAGTATCGGGATAATCCGTGAAAAGAGGCTTACAAATGTTTCACTTTTCGAGAGGATTGAAATTAAATATGAAATACCGAGGAGAAATGTGATTTGTGTTAACGTTGTAACGGTAACTTTATTCGTAAACTTTCGCGACCAGTGGGACGTATATATCCCACGTAAATATTCCGATAAAAATTTATCTCAATTTAATATCCGATACAGACCGGTTAGCAAATTCTTTAAAAAAATAATTCGATCACCAGAGATAATTTTTCCGCTGTGCCAATAATCGATGCCTGAATAAATAACCACCCGAATGAATTACCAATAAGAACAGATACCTAAGACTGTGAAGAGTACTATGGAACACTGTTACACGTGGGAATGAAATATCGTTCCCCGCGAGTGATTGCCAACGTAACGGATAACTTCTGCCGATCTCTCCGAACAATTACTCCAAGAATAACGTCGCGACCCTCCTCGATTGCAACCCTATTGCAACCGTGATCTCCTTTTCTCCACGCGAAGTCGAGCAATTCCGACAACTGGAAATCTCGGAGAAACACTTGAACACGTGAAACGTTCAGACAGTGGACACGTTTCGTTCTGGTCACACGGTTTGACCCGAATCCGCGTGCTGGTGGCCGGTTGTGCGATCCGCGGCAGTCGCAGTACCGTAACTTCCATCGAGGTCATCGTTCCTGTGTCGTAAGGGGGGAAGGTTGGGTGTCGCGAGCGAATCGAGCGCGAAATAGTCACGAGGGAACGGGTTAAACACAGAAAGAGAGGGGGAGGAGAGAAGAGGGAGAGTGGAACGGAAGTTGGAAAGAGAGAGACGGAGAGAGAGAGAGAGTGGGGTAGAGTTTTGTTTTTAGGAATTACGAGGCAGCGCGTTCGCAACGGCGACCGGCTGACGGAGAATGGCCGGCACGTTTTCAATTAAGCCCATAATTACGAATTCGATGGGAATATGCCCGGTATATGTGCGGCGCGTGCACGCTCGTCGACGTAATTAGAGCCTCGATATTTATGCCCGAGCATTAACCGTTCCATCCTTTCGCGGGGCTCTCCCGGTGCGCTTCGATGCACTCGCGGTATCGAGGTGCGCGTCACCTCGTAGAGGTGCCCGTCCAATTTAATACCGAATTCTGACTCGTCCCTCTTCGTTTCCTCTACCTTTTATTTCTTCTTCTCGCGATACTGTCCGGCCCGAGGTGCTATATGCGAATACTCCTCTTACAACGCTATCTCGCCTAATTTAGCAGTTAATTTCAGCGAACGTCGCCTTTGATACGGGAACGTCCCTCTCGGATGGTAACTTCTCTCGTAAAACTGTGCGTTTTAAAGGAAGAGCGCTTTTCTTTTAAAAGAGATGGATTAATCACGGAAATCGATACGAGGAAAATCGTGAAAGAACACGTTGCAGTTCTTTCTGTAACGTTCGGATAGCTGTACACTCTTGTTCGTATTAGGGTGCTTATCGAGTGTAAAGCAAAGCTAAGCAATTACACGAAATTATTAAAAAAACATTGGATTTCTCTTTATTCAGCCGAAATTTGACAAGGAGATACAGTTTGAATCATATGATACGTGGTGTACGAATGTAACGGGTGTGTTAATACTTACGAAAGGCAGTGTATACGTGTATTCTTTTAGTTCTTGCTTCTTTACGTGAATGCTGATGGCACGGGTCGTGGAGAAACACGCGGCTGGAACGCGTGCAACATCTGTCGAGCACGTGGAACCACTGTCGCGTTACCCGATAATACATTAGGAACCGGAAGTTAGAACGTTTTCGTGCCTCTTCCAGACGTATCCAACGTCCCGTGGTGGGCGATACACATAGAGCCCTGAAACGTGTGTACACGTAGGGAAGGGAAGGGAGAGTAGGGTAAGATCGATCGCACTTTCAACTCCTATGGATGTCTCCGAAAACTTGTTAAACCGACTCGAATTACGTTCGCCGAGAACTTAGAATGCTACTCCCCAACCCATTAAAGTAAGCATCATTTGCATTCAGCCAATCAAATTCGAAATATTCCAGTTTGAAGATTAACCGGTGAAATTGCAAGTATTGAAAATTTCAATTCCCCCTCTAGCAAAAGTTCTTCCCTTTTCATGTTCCATCTCCTCCCTCTGTCTCTTCTATTTCTACATTTCCCCCTTTACCTGTATACCGTCCTCTCCATTGTTCTATTTTTCTATCCCTTTATTTCTCCCTCCCAATTTCCTATATTTTCCTCGTTATTACCCTCACTCTCGATTTCTCAATTTCTCTATTTCTTTATTCCTTTATTTCTCGCCCTCTTCGAGACTCTATTCCCTTCTCTGTTTTTCTATTTCTACAATTCCCTTCTGCCATTACACTCACCGTCTACTTCCCCACGTTTCTCTCTCTCTCTCTCTCTCTCCTTCCTCCTTCCACGAAAGCCTCATCCAAGAACCAAGCCGCGTAGCCAGCGTCCTCGAAGCAGACAGCTCGTGTTCGCGACAGAGCCACGAGATTTCCACGCGAAGGGACCGATCGTCGCGATACCCCCCCGAGGAAATTCCATCCGTGTCGTGGCGCATACTTGTCGCGAAACCGCGTAACGCGAGCTCCCAGGCCTTGGTCACCAAGCTCGGAGATCTCGTCAGTGTAACTTTAATTCCTCGATTATCCCGCATTGCCCCGTTAGTCGGTATTACCTATGCAACTATGCTCGTTGTCTCTCCCTCCTCCTTCTCCACCTCCTCGCCTACAACAATCCCCGTGGCGTCTTCTCGTTTTCCAACCAGGAGAGGTTAATGGACGAACGCGCGCGCCTTTTGTTTCGTCTTCGAATCAAGCCGGAACAAATAGAATCGGAGGCGCTGGCTTATCTCCTATCTAGCTTACGTATACGCGGGGACAAACGTCTCCCCTGCTGCTCTCTCTCTCTTTCTCTTTCTCTTTCCTCTGTGTTGTGTTAGCGGGAAACGCGACGTTTTCCAAGGAACGAGACCAAGTGACACAGGAGAGATAAAGCGCGTAAACGTTGCAGGAAAATTTCTTAAGAGAGGCCAAACGAGATAGCGTGGCTTGGATTCAGATACGAGCACGCCGAGAGTTTACGAGGTGGCTTCTAGCTAGCTGGCTAACTAGCCGTGCAATTATCCGTGACAATAGCCCGCGCGTCGCGGCAAACCGTGGCATTGCCGCTGCTGCCACTCTCTGCCACCCGTAACCCTCCGCCTCCACTCCTATCCCTTCTCTATCCGCCCCCGCCGCCACGCGTTCCTTTTTCTCTTAACGTGAACCGGTAATGGAACGGTCTCGACGCCGCAACGGGTTCGCCTCTATCTTGCCGATTTCAGATTGAATTGCCTTTCTGGTTACCATTTGCCTTCGTTTTCTAGCGTCAAGCGAGACTCTCTTTACGGTCTGCGGCGTTCTCCAAACCACCGACTTGTCTCTTTTACAAACGGATACATATGGCGGACATTCTTTTGGGAATGTTTCAATTGTCGTCTGTTTGTGAGTGTGTTGGTAACTTGTTTGTTAACGTGTTGACGATATCTAGAGTCAATATTTTTCGGGTTTTTCTTTTTCAGGAATTCCTTGGGAAATTTGATAAGCTCTGTTGTATGTGTGTGTGTCTTTAGAGATTATCATTGGACGATTAAGCAGAGTTTTGAAAGAATAGGTGTGGTTTGGCGTTTCGTGCCAACGCATTTTAGCGGAAGATATATATACAGTATATTCTCCACAAGTGTCAGACCGCAAGGAAGCTAAACCTGACACTCGTAGAGTCAGGGACTACGTTTTCGAGCCTCGCGCCCGCCATTGTAGTTTGCCGAACGTAGCCAAGGACAGCGAATAAAAAATAAGCATGAAACGTGTGTCGAGGCAACCAAGCGATTTAATTATCAACTATTTAATTTTACGTTTTTTTATCCCGAAATTTTTCTTAACATATTGATGAGATTTGTTTGATGAAAATGACATCAAACGCGACATAATTTGAACAACATTTACTTATTAACACGTTCACTGTCACGCCAGATTTACAGGTTGCTGTCAGGCGGCCACAAGAAGATACATTTTAAGCATAGGATTATAGTGTTATGCTTTATAATTTGTTTTTCAATTGAAAATAATGTCTAGCTACCTATGACGTTCAAAATTTTTAGTTGACAACATTTATTTTATTTTAATTATTCTAAACATTTGAGGCACTCCAGTCACTGATGACCACCATGGCCATATCCAGGAAACAATCTAACGTTAAAACTTATTGAGTGATTAATTTAATTTCATAATATATCGCTTTAGCGAGCCACCGTTTGGTTGCCAATTGTTTATCACATAGACTCGGCCTACCTCCACGTAAAAAAAAAAAATGTAGGGTCGATTCCACAAGTGTCAGTAAAATGTAGGGTCGATAGCAGCAGAAAAGCTGCTAAACAATTAGAATTAAATGTAACGATAGAAATTATTGCAATAATGCGTAATGCAATTGAAAAATTGAAAGAATCAAAAGAAAAAACGCGAATTCGTATCTTTTTCGATTCTAGAATATAAGAAAATTTGAATAAAATACGCGACGAGAATTGGGGAGAAGCATAAGTTAAACGCGTAAAAATATTCAATAATAAACGAACTAGGGATGAAGCTATTATTTCAATACGCGATGCACTGACTCTAGTATTTACTAAAATTCAAAAATTCTCGTATAAATTCCGAAAATAGATTATTAATTACGGTAAACTACTGAGACGGTTTAATTAAGGGTGGGCATGGTGCTGCTTTAGTTTGAAATGATTTATAAACACATAATTAACAGAGGAAAAACCGTGAAACGGCAAAACGTCTACATTCTAATTGTTATAACATGTAAACAGAACTTTAAATTTAGTGTAAACAGAAAAAATATATAATACAATTTATTTCACGGTATTGCAACAAATAAACGTTGAATCAATATTTAATTCGTATAAAAACAATTATTTAACGTAATAATTTTACCTTCACTATGGCTATTTTTAATCTACGACCACAGGTCAACCTGATTTCTAATCCTTACGAACTTTAAATTCAGTCTAAACTGAGAAAATATATAATACAATTTATTTCACGGTATTGCAACAAACAAACGTTGAATAGATTCTTAATTCGTATAGAAACATTTATTTAAAATAATAATTTCACCTTCACTATGGCTATTTTAAATTTACGACCAAGGGTCAACCTGATTTTTAATCCTCCGAACTTGATTTCACAACGAGAAAGTAATAAGATCGTTGAAACGTACTTATTTGTCAAAGAAACTTGCAAAAATGTATAAATAATAATATGTAATGTTTTAACAAATTTTTGGAAGTATAAATTAATAATAAAATTGTGAAAATTAATAAATTATACGTTATTATAACATTAATAGAATTATGACTAAACCGAAGTTCGAAGTCGAGTATTTAAAGTCTGATATTACGTGCCTAGCGAGTGCCGGTAATTGTTAAAATTTGTTTAATAATTAGTAATAGAAATTCTAATTGATTCTAATGTATACAAGTGTTACAAGAAGGCTGAGTGTGTACAGGGTGGACATAGACTAGCTAGTAGCCCCCGACCACTCTATTCACATCTCAGAACCTTCAGGTCAAAATACGCCGCGAAGTGTCTAGGGCCCAGTATAAAGGGTAAATGATTTCGCGGGACATCGGCGGGTCCTTATATACCTGCGGTACCCTCTCCCCAAAGTCATTAGCAAAATCGTCGGTTAGGTCAGGCGGGAAATTTTCGCGGGAGATTTTCGCGGGAGATTTCCGATATCGTAACACGGTATAATTTATCAATTTTCACAATTTTATTAAAAATTTATACTTCCGACAATTTGTTATAACATTGCATATAACAATTTATACGTTTTTACAATATTCTTCAATGGAAACATAGGTTTTAGCGTTCTCGTTACTTACTCGTGGTTAAATTAATTTCGTAGGGATTAAAAATCAGGTTGACCTGTGGTCGTAGATTAAAAATAACCATAGTACAGCTAAATTTATCGTGTTAAATAATTCTTCTTACACGAATGAAAAATGTATTCAACGTTTGCTTGTTACAATACCATGAAATAAATTATATTACACATTTTCTCTATTCACACTGAATTTAAAGATTATAACGATTAAAAATCAAGTTGACCTGTGGTCATTTATCAAGAATAATCATAATAAAGCTGAAATTATTGTGTTAAATAATTTTTTTAATACGAATTAGGAATTTATTCAACGTTTGCTTGTTACAATACCATGAAATAAATTATATTATACGTTTTCTATATTTACACTAAATTTATCGTTCTATTCTAACAAGCAAACGTTGAATAAATTCCTAATTCGTATTAAAAAAATTATTTAACACAATAATTTCAGCTTTATTATGATTATTCTTGATAAATGACCACAGGTCAACTTGATTTTTAATCGTTATAATCTTTAAATTCAGTGTGAATAGAGAAAATGTGTAATATAATTCATTTCACGACACTAAA
The DNA here is from genome assembly GCF_001263275.1 of Habropoda laboriosa. Classification (NCBI taxonomy): domain Eukaryota; kingdom Metazoa; phylum Arthropoda; class Insecta; order Hymenoptera; family Apidae; genus Habropoda; species Habropoda laboriosa. The sequence goes on from NW_017100161.1 coordinate 4,272,829, forward strand.
ACAAACAAACGTTGAATACATACAAATGTAACGATAGAAATTATTGCAATAATGCGTAATGCAATTGAAAAATTGAAAGAATCAAAAGAAAAAACGCGAATTC
>NW_017100161.1:4273029-4273581 GCF_001263275.1 Habropoda laboriosa
TATACTGTCTCGCAACGTAAATTTAAGTAAATTAGGTTGAACTGCACAGAAAATGCACAGAACTGCACAAATAATTCATTTCGCGATATTATAACAAACAAACGTTGAATACATTTTTGATTTGTGTAAAAAGGATTATTTAACACGATAAATTTAGCTGTACTATGGTTATTTTTAATCTACGACCACAGGTCAACCTGATTTTTAATCCCTACGAAATTAATTTAACCACAAGTAAGTAACGAGAACGCTGAAACCTATGTTTCCATTGTAGAATATTGTAAAAACGTATAAATTGTTATATGCAATGTTCTAAAAAATTGTCGGAAGTATAAATTTATAACAAAAATTGTGAAAATTGATAAATTATACCATGTTACGGTAGCGGAAATCTCCCGCGAAAATCTCCCGCGAAAATTTCCCGCCTGACCTAACCGACGATTTTGCTAATGACTTTGGGGAGAGGGTACCGAAGGTATATAAGGACCCACCGATGTCCCGCGAATTTATTCACCCTTTATACTGGGCCATAGACACTTCGCGGCATATTTT
>NW_017100161.1:4275010-4337154 GCF_001263275.1 Habropoda laboriosa
AATCTTATGCTTAAAATGTATTTTCTTGTGGCCGCCTGACAGCAACCTGTAAATCTGGCGCGACAGTGAACGTGTTAATATGTAAATGTTGTTCAAATTATATCGTGTTTAATATCATTTTCATCAGAAATATCTCACCAACATGTTAAAAAAAATTCCAGATGAGAAGAAGTAAAATTAAGGAAATTATATTTTTCTATTATGATTTGTCGAGCCATGTAATCTCGTAAAGGAAACCGATTGGTGTAGCGTTACACGCTTGTCTGACTGCGAGCGAGATAACATGGGCGCAGCAATGACGCAACCTAGGCGTAGGACCATCTATACTGCCACTTGTAGAATCCATACTTACTGACACTTGGAGAGAATTTACTGTAGTTTCGTGTCAGTTTCCAGCAAAAACAAAACACTGGCTGGGTCCAACCCTTCTTATTCACCTAACTTCTCTTCGCGTAATTGCTTTTTCCCGTTGTAAATAAAATTCTAGATGAAATAGTGCTGCTTTTGCGAAGGTTCGAGTAGAATCGCTGCATTCCCTTGATCAAATTCGAATGGAAGAATCGAAACGATGTTTCTAGTCGTGGAAAAAATTAATCAAACTTTGTATTTTTAAAATTTACAAAATCGATCGAGATGAATTTTCCAAACGCTGAAATACTTGTGTAGACGACGAACGCAATAGTTGACGGTAACGGCGGATTAAAAATTTGAGAAATAAAAGCGAGGAACACACGGAATATATGTATATTGTACGTAGAAAGTTAGGAAAGAAGGGAAGAATTTGTTCTCGGGGAGTATTTTACTGTGGCAGACCTGTAAGCGAGGAAACGCCTCTCGCGGTCCTCAGGAGTGATTCGTTAACCGGAAGCGGGTCTGATCCGCGATGCGATCCACGGCGTAGCCAGGGAACGCGGCAGCCTTCGTCCTAACGATACGAAATGCATATTAATGCCGTGAACGCAGCGGCGAACGCAGCCAGAAACAAGCTTTTACTCCTTCAGCAGAGCTCCTCGCGCACGCTGCTTCGCTTTTCTTTTTTTCAAACTTTTTCCTACATGGCTTCGCCGCGGCTTCCCTTTTCTCCCCTGCGAGCTTCTCTCTAATTTCATGTAACTTCCGCGATGCTTCCCGTACAACCACCGAGACTCGCGTTTTTCGGTCGGAGCTAACAGTTTTAGCCTCTGGACATCGTTAGCCACAGAGATGTACCTAAGTACGTGCGTCACTAGAGCAGAAAGTCCATTTGGAAGTTTTGATGGGGAAACTCTCGTGGTTGATTCGAAGATAATCTATCAAGTGATCTTTCTCATTGTTCGTTGTATAATGCCGCGTCTACACTGATTGGAATTGTTCGTGAATAGCTCACGAACAGAACAGAAGCAATTATATACAGAGTTGAACTCGTGAACAGACACTGTAATGCCTGATCCACACTGGCAAGAACTGTTCGCGAGCAGAAGGAGTATCGTGTCCATACTGGAGCTCGCGAGCAGTTATGCCGGAACCACACTGGTGTTCGCCATCATTTTCGTACGGTGTGAACGCGGCTTAATGTAGCGCCTCCTGAGCGAACAATGTTCGCTATTCGCTGAAGAGTTCGGAGTATCGTGTCCATACTGGAGCTCGCGAGCAGTTATGCCGGAACCACACTGGTGTTCGCCAACATTTTCGTACGATGTGAACGCGGCTTAATGTAGCGCCTCCTGAGCGAACAATGTTCGCTATTCGCTGAAGAGTTCGCTGCAAGCTGCTCGCGAAAGTGTCCACACTGTCGACGAACGTGGTTCGCGAACATTTCTGATCAGTGTGAATCCGGCATAATCAACCACCTCCTAAGCAAATAACGTTTGCTTTTCGCTGACGAATTCGGTGCTCGCGAAAGTGTCCACAGTGTCGGCGAACATAGTTCGCGAACTGCTCGCGAACATTTCTGATTAGCGTGGACGCGGCATAATGTAAGTACCGCTTTCTGAATGAAGAATGTTTCGCTGTTCGCTGATAAGTTCGGTGCTCGCTAAAGTGTTTGAACCGTCGGCGAACATAGTTCGCGATCTGCTCGCGAACACCAGTGTGAACCGAGCATTACACGAGCCATCGTGGCAATTAAAGCAATTGTACCTTTTACCTATTCGAAATTCATTTGTATTCTACGAGAGATGTACGTGTGTTTTGGATAATGCAATCGGTGTAACGAGGGAAATTTTTTCGCGACGGTGTACGAGAGAGGCGGAGAGAGCAGATGAGACGGTTCCTTTGCCAGACGTTTCCTCCTTTTTGCAGAGCGCCGGTTGACACCGTTATACGAATTTACTGCACGAGCGAAGGATTATATTTGCCAAAAAGGCACCGGCTTAAAAATAAACATGTATTTCACAGTTCACCTGTCAGATATAGAGAGACTGGGTGGTTATTTTACGGTTTCCTGCTAGTTATTAATTTTAGTAGGTAGGGTAAATTGAAGGTAAACCAGTGGTGCTGCGATTTTCGGACGTGGTCGCGTCAACTTTAAAACGTATAAAGGGGAGTGAAAGTGGTTTTTTAAAGAGTCACTTTTATATCCTTAATTCGTACAGTTCTACAACTTCGTTTCACCCACTATTTTACTAATAAACAGATCTATGTACGTACACGTAGAATTTTACAAACAGATCTTGCCAAGTCAACCTAAATCTCTTGCAACATTTATCCGTGAAAACACGCGTGTCGGGGTTTAGAAAAGCCGAGAGAGGCCGTACGGTAAACACAGAAGACCCGCAGAAGACGATGCAGGAAAATGGACGTAGAGACGAAAGGGAAGAAGAGAGCGGGTTGAAGCGGGGCCGGAAAGTAACTAGGCTCTTTTTATCTTTATTCGCGACTTCGTTTACGCTGCCACGATTAGAATTAACCTTCCCTTTTTCCTCTTCTCCTCCTCTTTGTGCGTGTGTGTATGTGGAGGAAACTTCTCGAGAACCCTCTCAAAGAACGTTTTACGTACGCATACTACGTGTGTGTGCAAAAGTGTGACCAATTTTTCGAATAACGCGAGAATAACGAAAGCTTATCGATTACCCGTCAATTGTTTAAATCCAGTTAGCGCTTATCTTTGTAACAGCCGCGAACTCGTTCAGAAAGCAGCCGAATTGCGGTGTAGAAAAGGAGGTCGCCGCTTAAACGTCGGATGGAATATCTCTTGGGGATTTTTCCGAGTTAGATCGTACTTGTCTGAACGCGTGTCGTCGTCGTTTTTGACGAAAAGGAACGATCCTTTGAACGGGGCGGGCTCTTTTCACGTGAACGAGCGCAATTTCCATAATTGTTTGTCCGGCTGTTTGCGTAACGAGTCTTCTTCGGCTTCTTTGATCACCCGTGGATTGTCGAATTAACGCCTCCTGCGATCGATGATATACCACCGGGTTTTCTACTGAATTACAATTCCGTTGTCACAGTATTAATCCATGGGACGAGCACCTGCAGATGTTATTTTCTTATTTAACAACGCGTTCTTTCATTTTCCTCCCCCAACCAAATTAAAGAAACATTAAGTCGCGCGCTATTCACTGTTCGTCCTCGGAATCCTAAGAAATTGAAATGTGAAATTTCGAGGAAAAAGAGCAGGTTACAAAAATTCCAAAATATGTTTTCCATTCCAAACAGTTTTCCGTGATTAACTAGGTTAAGGAGTTTCACCTGGGAAGCGTAAATATAGGTACACATTTGAGAGGTTCCATCCTCCGGTAAATTTGAATATATCAAACAAATTAGTGCTAACATTTGAAGCTGTATTTTTACAAAAATCGATTCTTTTTGCGACCTGCTCGGGTAATTATTGAACAGCCGCTAAAAAGATCATCGAACTTCCACTCACGTTCGATAATTGCCCCATTTCCGATGCACGCTGCACAGCCATCGCATAAATAAATTCTCTCCGTTTCGAATTGAACACGGTATATATATATACCATGGTGAACTCGTCTCGAAGACGTGTTCCCAACTATAGAAGATATAGCTGCAACGAAATAACGAAGTTTACCTTAATCCCCGGTCTAATCTGTCGTTAAGTACATTTACCGTAGCTGGTAATCCAACGGTGGAGAGTCCATTGTCAGATGGTTGACATAAATGTCTCCGCGTGGTATTGAATTACCCGCCCTCGATCCCGTCACACTAAATCTCCGCGCTGTGTGATGTGTTCGAACGTCAATTCGCCGTGTTGCGGCACGCTCGACGAATCGAAAAGAGAGAGCTTAAAGCTCTCTCGTCGACCACGAGATAACGATATTATTTCTACTTTTCTGTGTTTGTATATATATGTATATGTGTGCGTGTGGATTTTCGTTGAACACGTACGAGCGTGAATTTGCGTTGCGTCTGTGACGGGACATTTTTTTTTTTTTTAAAGAGATTATAGCCGCACGTTTATAGAATCGACGCACGATTATTTCTCCGCGCGAACGCAGATGAATATTATTTTAAATACACTCAATTTAATTCCGGATTCTTCAAGTTGATTATTAATTTTACGGGGCCGCGTATTGCTGACATTTCCATTATCTCCGTTCCATAACGTGTGTCCGGTTATTATCGAGTATTCGAAAAACATCAGACGATTGTTTCCACGAGCCTTCCTCTCGATTGCAGATCGGCTACCACCTAATTATTTCACGTAACGAAACGAGAGAACGATAGAAAAGGGGGAGGTTTGAATAATAACCGACGTCCCCACTTGGTAATTCTATGCATAATATCGGACCGTCTTATTGATTTCGACGCGGATACGTCGCGGAAACGGCCCGATACGTGCTCCATTTGATTGCTGATGGCGTACGATCAAACATGGCGGCCCGGATACGGTTTCTCGCTGGATCGAATTTGTAATAGTAACCCTAGGAATCTATCTTCCGATGCTGGAACCGCATGGGATAATTGAAAACGCTGATTTCGCGTCGATTTAACCATTTCACTATCTGTAACTCCGTGTGTGACTTGAAAGTTACTTATTTGTTTAGGCGTGAGCAATTTAACAAGTTGGAGTATGAAAGAGAGTCTTTCGTGTATGCTCACTTCAAACGTCAACGTTAATGACGATTGAATGTTTATTGAAATTGGATACTGGACGGTGGTGAAAGAATGACGTCACGAATATAGATAACACTTAAACTTTAAATTTATTCTACAATTGTTGACTTAGAAAAACGTGTTAGATTGGTGATAATAATGTTTGTGTTGAACCGCTGATAGAAATTTAGAATCTGATTTTTCTTTTAAGGGATGCGTGCTTAAATAATAAATACGGACATGAGAAAGTGGGAATGACGATGTCTGATTGGTGGTTTTAAAAAGGTAGGGGAAGCCGCCGTGACCATCAGGTACTGCAAGTACCTTCGAGTGGCATGTGTCGGATTTTCCTTATACCTTAACCGTAGCAGGTAATATTTTATTGGTTGCCCTGACTCGGCCAAGGTAAATGAAAATTAAAACGGCCGAGGTAAAATTCTTAATCCTAATACAAAAAGGGGCAATCGTCGCTATGCATTCAAAAAAAAAGGTAAAATATGCACAATGGTTTTTAGTTATGATTAGTTTTACGCCTTAACATTATTCATTTTTTGTATATTACACTTTTTTGTTTGTGTGTTGCTGTTGAAGGGAATAGGAAAGTTGGTAGAGGATAGGCGGAAAAGGAAAGGTTAGGGCGCTTCGTCCTGGGCCTCCTAGTGGACTCGTCGGTAAAGCTTTCTAGGAGACCCGTGCCTTAGACGCGGGAGGAATTCGAAGGACTCAGGTCAAAAACTAGCGAGAACCTGTGGTTAGTTCCGTCCCTCTGGTGGCAGAGCGTAGGAGAGTCGCTAAACGATGTTGCTATCGGTGAATCTTAAAATGTATAAAATGTACTATCTCGACTGATACTATCCAGCTGTCCATTGTGACTGATAAGAATCAGAGGGTGAAGGTATTGCTAGAATTTACAAGGATAAAGTTTCTGAATTTTTCTACAATTCCCTGTAAAGGATATGAACGAGTATTTTCATTGATCTAGTAAAAGTGAAGTGCTATTTCTAAACGAACTTCAGGAGTGGTAGTTTCACCGCCAAAAATCGAGAGTGCGCAGGACGCAAATTAATTGTGTTAAGAGTATATTTGCATACAACGAATACTCAGTGACGCCTGAAAATCGATTGCCAAAAGTGAACGCTTCTATGGTGGAACAGGAAGTATCAAGAGCATTCACCTATTGTTTATCGTTTAACATTCTCTCGCAAATCTCAGTTATCTCAGTTTTGGATAGAGACAATTCGAAAGATCGATAGAAGGGGCTTTGTCAAGTCTATGACGAGAAGAAAGACGCGAAACGAGTCGATTAGGGATCGCACGCGGAGTTCCTCGAGCAGATCCGGAACACCGGTTCACCAGGGTGGAAGGTTACGGGTCGGAATAGCGGAAAAACGTTAAGTTTGTTCTCGCTTGCGGAGGAGTTTACCTTTCGTTAGGTTTGAGTGGTCGCCTCGGTTTCAGGAGACACCGGAGTATCTAGTTAGCCGACGGTGTGGAGCCGTTCGCTCGAGTGACCCTCGTTCCCCGTAGAACCTTCGAGCTAAGAGTTTGCCTCCGTCCAACTGGACGATTAACGCGTCTTCCTTTCCCTTGTCCAGCGGCGACTCGTCGATTTCCGTTCTCCAACCTACTACCAGCATTTCGCTCGAATTATAGCATTTCTCCTCTTCCCTTTTATGACTGAAGGAGAAGAAAAGAAGATAGAAAATACATTCGAAGAGAGAGAGAGAGAGAGATTGCGAGGTGTCGAGAAGCGGGAAAAACGAGTGAAAAATATTGACTCAGGCACAATGGCACCGAATCTCGGATAAAATAGGATAAGATATCCCAGTCTCATAGCTAGGGTGCGTCCCGGCGAATCGCCGGACGCTGAGATCGAGAGTAGCAGGGCAAGTTATACGGCGAGGATTACGAGATTGCCACCAGGGGATTACGAGGATAGCTCCCGGAACGTCCAATCTCAAGGATAAACACTTTCCTACGTTCTTGCTGCCAGTCGCCGCCTCTGGAGGCCTTCCTTCCAGCACGAGGATTCGCGGAGGATACTACTCTTCTTCCGCCCCTTTCTTTCGCCCGTCTTTTCCCTCGTCCACGCGCGTTTGCGGAAGACGTATAGGGGGAAGGTAACCGTGTTCTCCGCATTATTGAGAGACACGCGGCACGAGAACCTCCTTCTCTTCTTTTCTTACTTCCCGTCAGTCTGTCACACGCCAGAGGGTTGGAATGATGCGGTAATTTAAACGTATACAGTCTTCATCAATACGCTTCACTTTCTCGCCACTTTTCCTGCCTTTTCTATCACCCTTGCGAATCGTTGCAGTGTACCGTGCGATGATCTGAAGATACAGTGGGAAATGTAATGCAAATTATTTCGGGTGAAATTTAATTAACACAAAATTATTAGGCGCGGAAACGAATTCTTTCCGACTTTTGGGTACAATCGAAGTTCTATTTAGAAAGAACGAAAACAGGAAAAGTCCAAATAATTTACATTATTGTTGTCTCTTTGCCGTGTTTCTGCAAGCTTGCGAATACCAGCGCGGTAGAAACTCGGTGGTTTTGAATCAACTATGTGAATCCAGTCGGAAAGAATTCATTTCTACTCCTAATACAAGTTCAGAATTTCTATGTTCTTTTTTTTATTGTGTTATCTGGAGGCAGTAGGAATTTTTTGACCGCGTTACACGGAGTCCTACTGCAGGTTCTTTTTGGCAAGCGGTTTATGGTGACTAAGGGAGGTGAAAAAGGTTCTTGTCAATTTGTACCGTTCACTACTCTCTCTATCTTCATTTGAACATGTGGTTAAGGAGAATTTGTAATTCTTCGTTCTATGCAGACCGAGCGATAAACATCTATCTTGCAAATAAAGTCTTCTAACAGCAGTCAATCCATTCGCTTCTTAACTACTCGCGTAAAGTTAACCGGGCGTGTGAGGTATACGAAAGTAGCGCTTTAGTGTCACTCTTAACCGTTTAAGTGTCCACATACATGCGAAAGTATCGAAGTGACTTACGGTTAACCCTTCGTAACCTAATTTCTCGTCGTTCCTGCAAAGAAAAATTAGGGTTGATTAGAATTTGATATTTCATTCGAACGAAGTAACTTCAACGATAATATAACGCAATAGTATCGTAGTAAACGTACAAAAAGAGGCTTATAAAATACAGAGATAAATGGACGCGTATCTTTCATGTTTCGGTATCATTTCTTTTATGATCAATAATACCGTGGAAAATGGAAGAAAAATGTATCTCTGGTATATCCAATATATACACTCGGTAAAAAATGTCTCCGTACATCTTATTATAATTTATTTAGAGCACAGAGTGTAGTAAATAAATAATATTCGCGTTATTCTACCTACAAACGTAAAATTCCAAGGAGAAGTAATTTTCATTTGTACAATAATTAAAGAAAGAAATACAAACAGATATTTTCCATTACGAGAAAAGTATATACATCGAACCACGTCTTTTCTACCTGTTTGTACATGCAACAACGGTAGCTTCTTTCCAATATAAAATTCTTCTTATTATCGAAACATCTTTCGATCCGAATGGTGCCTCGCTGCTTCCTCCTGCTACAGGCTAAATTTTCCAAAGGTACACATTCTTACGTGACAGTCCTTCCTGAATCAACCTACGCTCCCTCGCAATCTGTCCTCTTTCATATTCTCCCTGACCACCCACCGAAACTTGTCAGAACTGTACGCGAAGTCGAAGAGAGGAATAAGAAGAAGAAGTAGAAAAACGAAGAAGAAGAAGAAGTCTTAACGACTCACCTGAAGTTCGTGGCCCCAGGAACTCGACACGGAAGTCGAGGACTTGAGAGTGGCACAACGGAAAGTCGCGGTCGCGAGAACCGGCCGCGAATGGCTCGATAAACGAGAACAAAGGGTCCGAACGGGAGCTATATCCCCGAGCTATTCGACAGAGAACTAGTTTTATCGAGCTTACTCGGCTTGCTCGTACGTCGTGGCTCGTGCCGCCTCGAACGTAGCGTCGCGACGCGTCGATATTGCCCTCCTGGTTCGGGACGCCCGGCCTCTTCTCTCCTCTTCAGCGTATTCCCTCTTCGTTACGTTCTCCTTTTTTTCTCGACCTTTTTCCCACATTTCCTTTCTTACCTGCTTTCGTTTAAAAAACAATACACCGGGTGTCTCGGGACGAGTGGAGAAGTAAGGGGAGAATGTGGAGTGAAATTTTTTCATAAGAAGCTCGGTTTTCGAGAAAATTGAATTTGTAAATTCTTGCGAGTGAATGTTGAGATGCGTAGGAAAGTTGGAGAGTGGACTGATGACAGTATAATTTGACGCTTTAATTACGCGAAAGCCTAATTTCTGTTTCTTTGCGAAATGTGAAATTGAATTTTCTCAAAAGTTAAGCGTCTTGTGGACAATTTTATTCCAGATTTCCCGCTTTTCTTCGCGTATAGAATCACTTACTGACCAGTTGCACCACGCATCCGGAGCCACCCAGTATACACACACTTTGCTATCGCAGCTACCCTGAAGGAAAAGCTGGGATAAACTTCTTTGGCGGGTAGATGTGCTCGAGCATAACGATCCCCTGCTCACCGCGGACGCTCTTTGCATCGCCGCTCGTTTTCTTTTTTTTTTTTTCTCTCTCCGTTGGTGTTCTCGCTTGGAACAGAGAACCCGCCGACGCCTCGACCAAGAAACTTTTCTTCGCGTTTCCGGACGCGACCGAAGTAACGCGAGCTAGCGCTGAAAATTTACGCGAGCTCCGCCGCCCTAGCCGCGGTACGTTCCTTTAGAAAAATGACCGAGAAGCCCATAGCTGGCTGCTGGCTGATGATATCGCTCTGCTCGCTCTAGACTTCTTAGGAAGAGGAGGTGTGAGGAGGCTAGAAGAAAAGTTTGGGTCTGAGAAGCGGCGCGGAGAGGGTTGGAGCGCGTTAGACGGGTTTACAACGGAGCCTTGCAGTGGCTGGCCTAGTAAGTTGCGCCGTTACTCGACCATAAACACCCGGATTGCGTAACGACGCGGACGCAATGCCCATAAATAAGGAGCTCGCAGCCAACGAGCAACTATGAGCAAAGCATACACGCGTGTATAGTCTTTTCTACCTTGGACTCGACGTATCTGTAGGAGGTGAGGAAACGTTTGAAGGGTCCGAGAGGTAATCGAACCTGTAGCTGAGGCCTCTTCGTTGCTACTTTTGATGGATAAGGCCCTAAATACCACACTCGGTCATCCTAAGCGGATTTTAACTCTCTCTGTCTCCGTCTCTCCTCTTTCATCTCTCTCTCTTTTCTCTCACTCTCAATATTTTCGGATACACTCTCCCCTCAGTGGCACTCTCAATCAAAAATCTCTCTCCCTCTCTTCTCTGTCTCCCTCAATATTTTCTGATGCACTCTCCCACTTAATGGAACTCTCCACAAAAAATCTATGCTTCCCTCAACTCTTCAGGAAGATATTCGACCCTCTCGCAAGTTTTTCACAACAAAATTTCAGTCGTATGAATCTTCCATCCTGGAAAGATCCTCCAGTTGCAGAAACCGAGGAAACCTCCTAAGGACCAAGCAAGAATCGAACACCGGTGACTTCCGGGACACTCACGCCCATAGCCAAGTCGCCTCCTCCTAATTTCCTCGCTGTTACTGCTCCCTTTGATCGCTCACAGAGGTCCCCATCCCTATCGATAAATTTCCGCGTTTCCTTTTTTCCTCTATCTTTCTCGGAAGAGTTGAAAATTCGCGCAAGTCCTCTGAACTAAGGCTGGACACAATGGCGGGGTTGTTCGAGGTGGTTGTTGGAATAGTAGTTCGAAAAGAGGTTCTTCCAAGTTTGTAAGAAGAGGCTGTAGAATTGTGGAGAGTTGGAAAGGATCGAACTGATTCACCAGGATCATTGCCACGAAAGCTTTAGCGTTGTTAGCCACGACCTCCTCATCGATCCTGAGGCAATAGTCTCGGTTGATGGTGGAGTGTGTTCGAGTGTGGTAAAATGGGGAACAATTATTCCTGGCAGAGTTTTGACGAGTATTCGTTAAATGGTATTCCACGAGGGGAGAGCAATTGGTGAGGTTTAAGAAGTGGTCGTTTAACCGCCATTAATAGGCGGCCCCCCAGTGGTATCGCGAATAGTGCTACTTCGTTAGATGGAAAAAGTTTTTTCAGTTAGTGAGATATTTGCGTTTGGCCGAGTTTCTTCCTTTCTTTTTCCCTCTTTTTCCCGCCGAAACCCTGTTGAATCATCGACATGGTGCAGTCTAAATTTTCTCGCTGCCTGTATAAATAAACCTAACCTTTAATTCTCCAACGATAGCTCGTCAAATTCGCTCAGGAGGTTTTGCCCGTTCCGACAGAGAAGCCAGGAAGAGAAAAATTCGATGAAACTTTTACCCCGCGAATTTATTTCATTTGAACAGATAATTCATACGATACGTAAAACATTTGGTAAATTTCTTTGATCGCCGGAGTAGAGAGATATTACAGCCGGTAGATACGAATTAAAAATGTAAATGTACACGTTTATCGTGAACTTTTTTCTCTTCTTTACTTTATCTACCGGTTGATTCCTCGTTTTCCTATCCGTTTCCACGAACTTTGTACCATCGTTTATTCGTCAGAAACTAATTTTTTATTTACCAGCGTTAATTCGTCACTCTTAAACCGCCGGCGAGTGATGTTTTTGACATTCGATATACCGCGAGACTTGGTTAACCGTAGAAATGTTAATTAATAAAATCAACATTTACCTACTTTACGTCCGTGCACACGATTTAATACCCCAGATGAGGAAGGATTCGCGTGCTCTTTCGCAAATAGAAACCATAATACTACGTCGGCAAAACCCGACCGGGTAAACGTGTACAGAGCCCCATCGGATGTTATTTACTTCAGTTGAATAGCAGCGGCGGAGAGAGAGATACAAAGATATCAAGCCACGGAGATCGAACCAGCTCTAATCCAGAGAAAGGTGGCACAGTCCAGCGAAAGTACCACGCATCGATTAGCCTGTTTAAAAGCCAAAACGACCATGATCGCGTTCCTCCTACGACGAGTGCTGCCGCGAGTCCAAGGTTCTCTCTCTCTCTTTCTTGAGAGCGCCAAAGGTAGATTGTTCTCCCTGTTGGCGGGTCACCGACGACGGAGAGAGGTAAGAGGTAGGTGGAAAAAAGAGGGACAAAGAGGTGGGGGAGAGAGAAAGAGAGTGTTGGGAGAGACAGGAAGGGGGCGGGGAAGAGAGAGAGAGAGAGTAGGTAACGGCGTGGTAGGAGCGGCAACCGGCTCGACTGGAATCCAATGGCGCAAAGCCAAGAATTTTCAGTTTTCATCAGGAATTTTCCGTCGTCGTTGGTCCGGTTAGGCCGTAAAAACACCGTGAATCCGGCTGGACTGGAGGACCGAGGCCAGGGAAACGAACAACGGCTGATGGAGGGATAAAAACATAGAAAGCTTCCTAGAGAAGTCGTGGAAAAATGGTTTCCAAAGTTGTCCTCGTCGACGTCGTCGAGGAACGAAGGAAGAAGAAACAGAGCAGCAACGAAACTGCGAGAGAAAGAGAAAGAGACTATTGTGTATGTGTATAGCGTATTACTCTCAGCTGGAAAAAGCACGGCGAAAAAATGCACCCGCGAGTCTGTCTTCTATACGACGTTTTTTTTAAAAACGTCGTGCAACAACGCGAGCAGAGCTGCTTGGTGCTGCTCGTATTTGGAGCACGAACGTGTACTCCTCCTCCTTCGCTTCCTCCTCCTCCTCCTCCTCCTCCTCCTGCACCTCTGCTTTTGCCCTGGCAGAGGCTACCTGCGTGCGTTCTTCTTTTCCGTTCGACGTGAGAAACGATTCACTCGGAAAATTCAGGGCACCCCGAGACTTGGCTCAACATTGTGTGCTCACGATCGTGCGACTCTTGATGGAAACTAAGCTACTCTTTTATGCTTGAATCGGAATCCTATCGGTTATAGATTTCACAAAGTGTATCCTCGAGCTCTTGCGATACTTTGCCCCGTGGATAGAGAAGACGAGCTCCCGGTAGAGTGTGTTGTTTGTTCTTAAGTAGGGAGAACAAGGAGCAAGTGTCTGGAGCGATAAACTTGGCCCAGAGCCTCGTCCCTCCGTATAATCTGGCAATTATCCCGTTCGATTAAATTTCCTAGGAGCTCTAAGGACTATTAATTACCCTAGGAGACAGTGTCCAACAGTTAACCGACTGTTAGCTTAATCCCGTTCGTTTCCACGTAAACGAGGGAACAAAAAGGAAGCTTCCTCGGGCTAATGATACGATACTATGACCTCGATCGATGCTTGGATGTGAACGTTCTATCTCTCTCCTCTTGCGAGAGCCCTTTAAATCGCTTCGTTCTTGGATCGTAAGTTTCTTGCTCGAGGGAGAGACACCGGTTGGAAAACTCGACTGCTACGCCAATGGAAGAGAAGTGGGACCGGTATGACGGGTTCGCAGATGCGAGGCCCAAACGTTCTCCACGCACCTCGCCACCACGTATATACGGTTGAAACAGCCTGTGATCGGTCTTCTCGTACCTCTTTCTTTCGCGGAGCCGAAGGAAATCCTGGATAACGGTCGATCCCCGGGAACCATCGATTTCGCGCGAATCTTCTTACATAGACAGGTTAGGTTGCAGATGAATCCTCCAAGTGTGACCGCGTGTCGTTTTGTAAAAGATTCGTTTTAAAATGAACAGTTACTTCCTATCGATCTTTTCCTCCTGCCTGCTCTCCTCTCTTATCGTATTTTCGAAAATTAAACTTGCCGCTACTTTTTTCGTATTAGTGTCACTCCTTTTTCCTATCACGAGCGAGATGTCCCCTTAACCCCATTTTCACTTTAAATAACGCGTTTAATTCTTTATCCTGCAAATGGTATACGTGTATTTTTCCCTCTTTCCTTTCCTCATTTTTATAAATATACCTGTGACTTATCCCGTGACGTTTTTCCAGACCTCTGACTTCTCACCGCTATCGCAATCACCGTTACATTTCAACGTACCATTTTCTAACTGCTAGTAAACTCGTATTACTATTATTAACACATCTGTTATACACCGACGTGTTATACAAGTGACTCGAAATGGTTTCACCTCATCCACCGTTCCACAAATATTCACAGAGAGAGAGATGAAAAAAGTCCATTTAAGCGGAACTGTAGAAAATAACGAAACAATTTATCGCTTCTCTGGAGCCTCATTTCTTTTTCCCGGAACGGTAAACCCAATCATAAGCAACGTCATAAAAATCCTCTGATTATGCACAATGGTCCCCCCGTTCAGTTTCTCAATTTCCGAGCCTCTAATCACGAAACGTCAGAAACACATTAGTCAGAATCAACTCTCTAAACTGATTCATCGCTGCGGAGTTTGCGTCAAGGCGAGTGTGACGCAACGCTAGGCAAATCCGCGGATCGCGGTTTAATCGCGCGTCACTGACGCATCCGCGTTCTTCCTCCGCCTCCTCCTCTTCTTTCCGTTCCTCCCTCCGTTTCGCGTGCACGAGGGCGCGCGCACAAACGCACGCGGAAAACGTGCCGGAAATCCGTGCAACAGGTGCCAGTGGAAGCAACTTCGCGCTCAGTTTCGCAGGATACCAGTGGCTACAGTTTCGGCCGCCGCTGTGATAAGGAGAGACCGAACGTTGCGTCGTCTCGCGTTTTCCAATCGACCGATCGATCGAGAAAGAGTCGAGAGTTCGAAAGGGAGTAAGAAAGTCCAGATAGAGAGAGAGAGAGGAGGAGGATAGAACCCGCTCGATGATAAATTGTCGCGCTGGGTGCCATGTATTCTCGTGTCATCGCGTCGAGACTGGCTACCGAACTCTCGCGGACTTCTCTTCTTTCTCCACCTCCTGATTCCTGATACGCCGAGCCTTTCTTCTCCTTTTTCCCACCACTCGATCACAGTGTGTCTCTAAACAGATTTACGAGCTGGCCGCGGTGTGCAGCCCCTTTAAAAATGCACTCTGCCGGGAGTTTGCCTGGCGAACTCTTGTACTGGGAAACAGAGTTCTCGAGCAACACCGTGTATACGTGTAGTCGGATATACCGTCGAGGGACGGTGTTTGTGTGATATTTACGAAAAGAAGTAGAGCGAGGAGAGAATATGATAATACGTAGATACAAACTTCCTTTTTCTTCACTTTTTTTTTTTTTTACATTAACCCTTTAGACACGGCTCGGCTAGCTGTGGTGTAATACGGACGGCTATGCTAAGGAGTGCGAATTAACGATATTAGCGTATAGTCGATGGAAGAAATGTAGCGAGATCGTGAGATCGTCGAAGTTTCGAAAATCGACGGAAACTTGGGAAGATACGGTCTGTGGAAGCTCGGTTAAGATTGCACGAAGTATACCTTAAGTTTGATTCAATGCTAATCGAAAAACGAAAGATACCGCATTCGATTTTGCGTGGCGCTACTTAAGCTTCGATTTATGACCTCGCTATATTTCTTCCTCCGACTATACCGCGATTTCCATACCTTATGCATTTCGTCGTATCCGCGTTAGCATAAAGTAAGAACTGAGTAAGTGATATTTTCGCTTATTTCCACGTGAAAAATTCGAAATAATCGTAACAACGTAATATGAAAATAAACGACTAACAGCTAAAGGGTTAATTTCTTCTCTCTTTGTTTCTTTCTCCTATTACTTATCACACAGCATGCTCAGTCCTCGATCGAAGAGTGAAGCAATACCCTGATTCAGAATAGCAGTACAGCTCTCGTCAAGCGTACACTCCACGCAGCTCAAGATACGAGTTTCTCCCAGTTCAATAGCACACCGTTTAGCTAATGCGAGTCCCGTGTCACGATTAGCCGCGTTCGCTGCTTCTTTCACGGCTAACTAGCAACAGCGTAGTCGAGAAACTCAGCCTATACCAAACCCCATGATCCGCATCGTGCATACTGCTTATTGAACCGTTTCCACTCCCTGCTTCTCTCACCTCTCCCGATATTAACTCTTTTTTTCTCCCCCGTTCGTAATACGAACAATGATAATCACCGCTCTACTCCATCCGTGATAATATATTAAACAGAAAAAGCAGTATATACATACACACGGAAACGAACGTTCGTTCCCATCCACCCGATTGTTTCCCATTTTACAGCCGTGATTCCGTCGGAACCAATGAGGGGAAACACGACACGATAGTACGTAAACGTGGGTTCGTTATTTCTCCCTGTTGGTGAAAACAACGTGGCACCACGACCGAACGTCGTCGGTTCTCCTCGACGTTTAGGTCGCTCGGTCACGTTCGACCACTCTCCAACGACCAAGAGAAAAGAAGAAAAAAGAGCGACGCAGTGCGAAGGGGACACAAAGGGAACCATCTGAGCGGAGAGAGAACCTCTCTAAGCACGCAGGCACGTAGGGACGCGGAGAGATACGTACAACTCGTGTACGCACGTTGCGTGTTGCGCGTAGAAACGCACACCGGAGACACGTGATACGCGGCTCCTACGTATCCCACGCTCCTTCGCCGTCGTTGCTATCCATGTGCAGAGGAGAGACCCTGAGTGGGTATAAGAGGAGAGACGGTGCGTACGAGTACACGAGCATTGTTTCACGCGACGACGAACTCGGCGGTGTGTAAGCTGCGGGTATCGGAGTCGTTACGCGTCGACAGAGGAGAAGCCTCGTCAGAAAGAGGGACCACCGTCGCCGCCGCACTAGGATGGATCTAGGCGGGCGTTTAGAAACAGGCCGGCAATCGTAGGAAAGATAAACGAGGCGGGAAATGCGTCCCCGACCGATACCAGCCATCAGCAGCTTTAAGAAGTTCTTATCTAGGCTAGAGGTCGCAATGGAACGTGTCGGTTATCGCTGCACGGCTTAGCAAGCCTAGACTATGAGACTCTCCTTGGTTTACTGTAGAGAGAGAGAGGAAGAGATTGTAGAAGTCGATCGATCGGTTCACACCTCTTAATTGCCCGGCGACTCGCTGCTTATCTTTCGATCTCCCCCTTGCTGATTTCCTCCTTTTGTCGATATCTGGTCTTGAGCGTAAGTAAAGGGGACACCTGATGCGTTTCGATACCAAGGGACGATTTCACGTGGATGTGTTGCTCGTTTTATTTGGCGGGTTTGTTGTTTGGTGTGTAATTAAATGTTGACGTATCGATCACTTTTTGAGACGACTGCGATAGTCGAATGTAAAGACGCGTGCAGCAGGTAGGGGTGCATTTGTGCTTTGTATAATTTATATACAACGTGGGCCATCTAATCATTGTCTCGTGGAGAGAAGAATTTGGTTGATGAAGAAATGGCAAAAAGAACTTTAAAGTCCAAGACCGTTTCAAGATCGCACAGTAGAAAAAATTATATACATTCGTGCAAAAACACGTAGGCGACCTTAAAAAAGAAATAGGAAAAAATGAAGTTTATAAAAAAATTCTTCGTCTCGTTCACCTTGTGAAACCATTTGAATTACCTGTAAAAATTTCTGGTACCACCCTAGCTAGGGAAGATAATTAGATAACCTGTTTCACGTGTCCCACCCTATATATTATATATTCACACTACACCCTTGTTTCAACTAGAAACACACCTGTCTCCCTTGCGTTAAATCGTGCCGTTTCATTCTTTCGACAAATGAAAACCTAACATTCCTAACACACGTGAACTTGAATCTAGATCTACCAGCAACCTGTTAACCATTCCCCCCCCTGGTAAAACAGGCTCTCTCCGCGGTAGAATCCTCGAGATACATACTTTTATTTGGGGGGCAAGAGTAGAGTAGGTCGTGTGTGCAACCGTGGTATGTATCTATCGAAGGAAACGCGACCTTCTTTCCTCCCCCCTATGCTAACTTCATAGAGAAGTCGAATCGAACTAGCTTCTTCTCTCCACTGGTACATGGTCGTGCCTCAGGTTTTTATCTCTCCTAAGGGCATCGGAAGTCTTCTCTATCGAGCATCGATCGAGCAACGCCAATCAAAGGGAATTTTGACGGTGTTCCCCCGCCGGGTTGGGAAGCTGTTCTGGTATCTGGCGTACCGTGACGCGAACAGGGTTAAATTTAGCCCGGGATCGTCTCTTAGGAAACGTTGAACCCAAGACCTTTCCCTCCGTCCTCTTCCCTCTCATCCTTTGTTCCGCCTTCCTTCCGTCTGTTCGGGCCTGGCCAGCACAGAACTCTCCGTGGCCCTACGGCCTCCCTCGGCGTTCACTCTGGCTTGGCACACCACCACAAATATAGTCAAACGCGTACGATTCGCGCGGCGGTTGCTTTCGCTTCCTTCCAGACGATCGGCCCGCGAATGTTATTTCTTCGAGTATAACCCGTTGAAGTAACAGAAGCCCCTTGGTAAGTTCGTGATATCCGGTCGGTTCGTGTGTTTTAACGAGGTGGCACGTGTTCTCTTTCTTATCGTACCGTTCTCCACCTCCCCCTCCCTCGTACGTTTACACGTTTCTTTTTCATTTCGTAAACGACGCTGCGTATATGTATATATGTACGTATGTACATAGAGAGAAATGTGTCTTTTTACACAACGTTCTAACGCCGCTGCATCTCATTTCTGACTTGCTCAGGCATCACCGTGTGCATACACGCTCCATTTTTTCACCGAGCTCGTCGCTTAACTCCACGTAGAACCGACAAGACAGACTCCAGGAATGCTCTCGACAGTGTGTACCAGCGATAAGCGAGAGAGAGAGAGAGAGAGAGAGTTTTTTGTCACCGATTTCTGCGGCCACCAAATGAAAGAGCCTCTTGTTCCTTGGTCTCTCCTTCGGGCCATGCGGTTTCTCTCAGCTTCTCTCCTCCAGAGATCACCACTCTCTCTCTCCTCTTCCTTCGGTGTCGCTGTGTTGCTACTCTTTCTCTCTGTGCTTCTCTTTGTTTCTTCTTTTCAGTTCGAACCGGGATCACGAGAAGATATGTGTCCCCCTGTTTCGTGACCGTTAACGAGAAGTTCGTTCGATGGGTATATACATACATATATCGGTATATATACCGGAGCTAGCGGTATACGCGTCTTACGCACGACCTCGCGTGTCCAGCGACGTCGCAACCTCGTATTTGTTCGAGCAGCGTGTCGTCGGTGGACGCGCGACGCCTGAGAAGCAGGAATTCCAAGGTCGACGGTGACCAGGAACGTGTAAAACCAGAGAGGATCCTGGTTTTCTCTGCCTCGGAATAGAGGGAATGCAGCGAGAACTGTAAAAAAGACAACACACTCGAGTGTAGAATGAGACAAATATAGAGACGAGATAAGCGCAAAGTGTTTAAATCAGGATAGAGCTAAGAAGTAAAAAAAAAAACGTTCGACCCGAAAATCGAATTTTCATGTGACCGGTCGACACGTAGTCGACGCTGGCACACGAGGGCCGCACATTCCAAAGTTGCGCCCGTGGCAACGAACGTGTTGAGGCTTCTAAAAGGAGGCTTTTAGGGATGAAAGGAATGCCAAGGTGAACGAAAGTCAAAGACAGTAGCTTCCAGGGAAAGCAACAGCCACGATCTTCCATCGCGTGGGTGGATGCGCTTCAACGCTTCGTTCCAGGTATATCTCTGGCTGTGGAGCCTTGCACGTTCCTCCTATGGCGTCGCGATGCTTCGGCAGGAGGTTCAGGTACGCCACTCTGACCGGTTTAGCGTCTGGACCGAGAGCTGCATCCTATTGTAGAGGCGAAACAAAGGAGTGGTCCGAGCTTGGCAAACACAAAGTGTCTCCCTGCTAATGGAAGATTATCCACGATGAGATTCGCGACAGGTTTCAGTCTCTTCTTCTCCGCTATTCTTCACTATGGGGGATAGCCGAAGAATCGATCTAGACGCTAATTAGGGTTCGAAAGTGTTCTATAATAACTCCCAGTGTCGTACCAAACGGTAGTACAAAGTTTGAGGTCACTTGAGAGCGTACTTGGAATTTATTGTTCCTCTTCGAGGAACCTTCTGAGCCTCTTCAAGCTGAGCCGTAAAGGGTGAAACTGTTTCGAGAGAAGGTTTCTGAGAAAGTCTCATCTGAAGAGCTGCTCCTTAAGGCCCAAGATTTATGGGTTGGATAAGCAGAAACGTTTCCATTCTGACAAATATATATATGTTTCTCGATCGCCTACGTGTCGCAAGAGGCTCGTTATCGAAGTGTCAAGGAGACCATTTCGAACCCACCAGTGGAAATCTCTCTCTCTCTCTAGTCATAGAGTCAACGTCTTCTAGACCGTGTCAGCCGTGATCAATTCGGACAATGTCCCCGTGGTGTGTATCCGTGGATCGTGGAACAAAGGCTGGCGCCGATAACGCACGTGCTAGAATGGTAACGGTAAGAAAGTCGAGCAGGCAGAGCGAAGGCATAGTTGGGCCTGGGGTATAGTACGGGGCCCGATGCCGCACGGTTGCCAGCTCCGCTGGCGGCCTCACGGCGTTGCGAGATCTCGGAGGCGACGTTGTCGGACGTGTTTGGAAGGTTGGAAGGTAGAGTGGCCTGCCAGGAGAGTGTCAGGTAAAAGAGAGACGAAGAAGCACACCTCCGCGAGATGGAGAAGGAGAGAACGCGTCGCTGTGAAGAGAGAGGAGGACGGGGGAGGAAGAGAGGAAGGAGAGAGAAAGAGGTTCTCGTATTCGAACGTATAAGCGTAAAAAAGAAGCTGGCGGAGATTCAAGAGAAGCGTGTGGCTGAGGGCAGAGTGGAGAAGGGGTCGGAGCTCTCGGTCACCGGACGACCGTAGGACGTAACCGTGGTGCGGCGGTGTTGCCGCTTCCTAGTATAATTCCCCGGCTGCCGCCTCCTTTCGGGGTCCGAGTTCAGGCTGTTGCTTCTCTCTCTCCGCGATCTCTCCACGATTCTCGTTTCTCGGTTCGGGGACCATCTGCTCGCCCTCCGGGCCTTTGAATCTTTAATGGTTCGCGTGACTGGCCGCGGCGGCCACGGGAGGCTGCGAGGCCCGGCTGCCCTCGCGCCACCATCGCTTTTTCTTCTCCTCCACTACTCTTTTGCTAACCTTGCTCTCTCGCGTTCCGTGCTAAACGACTCGCGTGCGATTCCTCAACCTCGGATCTGCTAGAAGAGTAGGGTTGGCGTCACTCTTTTGCCTTCTAATAGGATTCACGGGCAGATTGCGAGGAGGAACTTTGTAATGGAAATGAATATCTTTGTATTTCTCTGTTGCACGCCGTTTATCAATGGATAGGTGAGATTTTATCGATTAAAATGAGTCCGAACACGACCATATTCGGTCTATTTTCAGCCGAGTGCGATATATCGGGTGTGTTTAGATTTTCGGATCGAGTTTGGAAAATTGTCCAAACGAGGTCGTGTTTGTGCTCATTTTAATCAGGAAATCTTCACCTGTTTGTTGATAATAATTACACAAATGTATCATACTGAATACAATAATTACGTCCTTTTCTTTGATCGCCACTATTCTTGCATTTGACTTGCTCTCGCTGTATCTTCCAACCGACAGCACCGTAAAATGAAGGCAAAGCTCGATATCGGCTGCTTTACTATAATGATGGAAGAAATGACGAAGACCCACACTAACGAAGACGCTCGGAAGAGACGTTTCATCGCGGAGAATGACATCGCGTTTAATCGCGCGCTTTTAATCGACAGGTCGAAAGTTAGAAGGTGGAGGGTGGCAGCAGCACCGACTCGAATCGAGGCGCAATTATCGTGGCCGCAATTATTTCGACGATTCTGCCGGGCTTATCCCGCTGACCGTTGCCTCCCCGTTCACTGCTGCAGGACGGAAGGTTCGTTAACGGGCCGCGAACGTGAATCGTTACCGTTTAATTAAGCGCATTTTCGACGCGTTCCGCGCGCAAACTTCACCCCGCTCCTGCAGCCAGGTCGCGCTCGCTATTCGATTTTTCGACCAAGCTACCTCGAATCCAACAGACTCGAAACGCGTTTCCCCATGGCTGGGTCCAACTTCCATCCACAGTCGAGTCCTCTCTTCGTTCTCTGGCCCTCTCCTGTGCGTCCTCGAGACCCAGCTTCGATTTCATTCCACGTCCCTCCCTTTTGCACCTTCTACTGGTCCCCTCGTTGTTCGTTGCCTCTCTCACGGTTCGAAATAGTAGAGTGCGGGGGTGGGAAACGTCGATTTCCACGCGAACCATATGTCCGCGTGCACCTTTCGTCGGAAGAAGGAAGGTTCCTAGGTAGAGAGAGAGAGAGAGAGAGAGAGAGAGAGCGACCGCCTAGGTGGATGGGAATATTTATTCCTAGAAAAATGGGGGATCCTGAGAGCGGGAAGGAGCAGATGGCCGAAAGTTCCTTCGTCAGGTAGCGCGGGGTGGATCGAGGAGGAGGCGCGATCGCCGTGGAACGGACACCTGCTGCACCGAGGTGTCCTTCGACCGCCGAAAAACCACCGGTCCTCACGATTCTCCCCTTATTCTTTCGGCCAATTCCTAAATCCCTCTTGATAACCACGATGAGCATCCGTGAAAGTGAGCCATCAATAGGAACGTCCGGTTCCACCACGTCCTCATCTGGCCCTAGCCTTCCAAAACCACCTTACCTTCCCCTCTAAAATCCACAACCTACCCTTCATTACTATAAATTCTTCTCGGTAACCGCAACGAGTATAACCTATCAACAGGACATTCCTCCTCCTCCTCGTCTTACCCTTCGCTCATTGTGCAATCGCTTACAGCGGTTATCGAGATGGAAGAAAAACGAAAAAAAAAAACAAGCGACGCATCCTTCGACCGTTAAAAAACCACCGCCACTCGTATCCTTCATACTTTAAATTCCTCTCGATAACCCATAATAAGTATCCTCGAGTATTCATCCTCTCCTCTGATCCTCGATCATCATTCCTAGCGGTTGTCGAGCGGCAAGAGGGAAAAAAATTTCGCGCGGGGGTTCGGTAGCAGGTTTGCCGCGGACGAAAAAGCCCGACGACAGACGGTCGCGTGAAGGTTCGGCAGTCTCATGGGCCTAGCCCACGGCGGCAAGAACCACCTGCCGCAGAGGTCGGTGGGGGCAAGCTGTTTCTCGCGCGTTCTACCTTTTCTAACCCCTCGCCCCTTCCCCTCTCTCACAGGCTTCTTCACCCTCTTGCCTCGTCTTCATCATTCCCCCTATTCTTCTTTACACCATCCAACTCTCTATACTCCCGTCCTTCTCCCCCTTCGGAATGTATATTCGTTTCACGTTCGTCTTCCGTCCAGCCGCTGCCACCTTCGCCTACCATCACCACCATAACCACCACCACCAACCTCCGGCACACACCGTTCTTCTTTTCCTCTCGTATAATACCTACCTCTGGAAGCAACGACAACCGTGCATCGCGGCCGACCGGTTGTATATACGTTGCGCTGTACGCGCCACGTAGTGGGGGACGCAGCTAACAGGGGGAAGCCCACCGGTGGGGGGTAGCAGCGATGCTACGCGACCCCAAGCTCAGTCGTCGCGCGACCCTCGTCGAGTGCGTTTGTGTCAACGCTGATCGTGCTTACTGGAATTTTTTTAAAACGCTCCAAATTACAAAAGTGACCGTTACGAATACACGGTTCTGTTATATACGTTGAATTCGAACCGAACGTATATTTCATCGAACCTTAAACGTGTATTTATACATACATTGCACTATATAAAGTTTACACGCAACATTCTCTGACCCCTTGACTGGCACATTTTTCAATTTATTTTCGTCCCGGTTTCCCTCTCGACGCTATTTCTGCACCGTCTCGCGAAAACTCCAGGGAGAGGCAAGTGAAGAAGAGTTTCCCAGACTTCGGCGGGTTTGCACACTGGTAGGCGTTGGAGGAACGTCGTGTATCCGAGCGAACCGCGAAAGGTGTGCAGAGTACATAGCTGGAACAAAGGAGCGCCTCCAGTACGGACGGTTGCAACGTGGCGTTTTGAAATCGCGCGCAAACCTTCCTTTTTGGTCGACGCGCGACCGGACGGATGCTCGCGATGGGAATCGCCGTGCGAGCCTCGCCGTTCTCGGCGATCGTACGCTCCTGCTGCTGCTCCGTCTGTTGAGAAATCGCTACTGGGAAAGCTTCGTTCTATTACTATATACCGGGGGATCCAGGACGATGGGATACGCAGCCGTTGAACCAGTGGATCGTGAAACGGAGCGCGTGGGTCTACCTTCCAGGTAGTCGTTGAAACGCCAAGCGGTTAGATGGGAGAGATACCTCGTCACTCGTGAAGATAAATCAACCTTGCCGTTCGCCGATTTTCAATAAGGAAATATCACTCGAGAGATAATTATCCACGGTGGCAAAATTTATTCGTCAATCTTCACGTTGTGATAAAAAGCAAAAAGTACAGTGAAAGAAAGTATCGCCTCGTCCTATTTACAAGTGATCGTTATATCGTTGAAAGAAGCAAAATCTTCGTTCGATAGTTGAAAAATAAGAAATTCGTTACGAGTGAAGAGAGTTCTTTTTGTTTCTCTCTCTCGATTTGTCGACGAAATGAGATAGAATACAGTGCGAGAATAAGTAAAGTGTGACCGGCGGGGGTTTCTAGTAGTAGTGAAGGAAGAGGAGATATCGGATAAGGAGGATGATGCGTGGAGTGTTCTTCTCGGTGTGTTGGCGAGCGTGATCGAGAGAGGATCGATGCGATCATCGATGCCGCGGTGTGCCGCTGCTGGTAAAACTCGTGCAGCGTCATCGTCGATACACGGTGAAAGTCGCTGGTGCAACGCGGAACTCTGTCCCCCAGCTCGAATGGAGCCGCGCAATTTGCGTCTCTCGTTGTTCCGTTCCACTCGAACCACTCTAGCCGTTCGTTTCGCCGATAGAATGGATAGGATAGGCCGACTGGCGGCCACCGCGGCGATTATCGCCGTTACAGCGCTGCTCCTGCCTCTCGGTGAGTAGATAGATTCTCCCTTCGAATAAAAAATCCTCTTCTCTACCTATCGTTTTCATGGAAACGATCGAACCTGGCTTTCCCCTCCCCCCCCTTTTTTTTTTTTAATTCTCCCCTTCCGTTCGAAGCTTATATATCGAACGTTGTAAGAGAGAGAAAAAGGTTGTTACAAGCGTGTTCCGTCATCGTCGCGACTGACGAAAGGTGGTTTACGACATACGGTTCCGAGGTGTACGATGGAAAAAGAGTCCTTGTCGAAGCAGTCGCGACTATCGCGACGTGCAGTGTCGGTATGTCGCAGTTTGTACGGCGAGAGGCGTCCTTTTAGCATGTTTAATCATGTGGATAGCGATCTGAGGCGCTGCTTGAATGAGTATTGCTGAATTACGAAAGAATTTACTTGTGCCGATTGTAATACGGAATTTTCTCTAGCTACGGTTCCGAGAAATACTCGAATTGTTCATCCTGTTTCGCTATTTTTACATTCCTTCGTTATTTCAACGTATAAATTAAAAGTGACACCGTTTATCTTATACCTATCGAGTCACACGGATGACAAATGCAAACGATGTTAACCGCTTGCTTTGTAACGAGAACTCGTGACATAGATCGTAGCAAAGATGCGGGGGGAAACCAGTTACATTAGTAACAAAAATTCACTTTTTCTCCTCGCCTTCGTTCTAACACATCAAACTGAGAATTACATCAAACGCTGATCCTATATCTTATCTCCTGAACGAAACAGTAAATAGGTGACGCTTAAACGTATAGTCGGTCGAATAAATGTTATTTGAATTAATTAGAAAAATAAAAAGAAAAAAGTTATTCTCGAAAACAACTGCTTATCTAGTCGTCGCTGCGTTTAAAAGGTGTAGCAGGACACACACGCGCTCGAAGGAAAAGGAGCCTCGTTCTGTCTCTGGAAGGCGCAGTGGCAGAAGCAGGAAGGCCTCCTTTCTCCTAGTGGCCAATGGAAACGCGATTTCGGCCCGTGGAATACCGGACTAACGAGCTTGGAACCGGCGTATTTCACGCTGTTCGAAGTGGACTCGTCGTAAATTCGTCCGGTATGCAGAACGAGGCTCGCTTAGGCAGCTTCCCGTTCGGGAAATACCAAACGACGACGGTGTTAGGCTTCGTGTGACGTAGCAGACTGGGCCGCCACAGGTGTCTCCGTGTATAAGAGCGACGCGTGAACACCGTGTCCCGCTTAGCAGCTGCTTCTTCGATCACTCGAACGTATATTATACATTATCAAACTGTGGCCTGTCGTTTCGATTCTTCCATACGCTATACATACATGCACAGAATTTCGATCGATGTTCCACGGTTGTATACCGTAGAGAGAGAACGCTGGTTCACCAGGCCTCCTCGTAAAGATAGTACAAGACGCATAGCGGGTGTCTCGGTAGAAGGAAATCGAACGGCGCAGCTCGATGGCATGCGAGCAAGAAAACGGTGCTATCGAAAAGTAAACAAGCTAGAGGCGAAGAGAGAGAGAGAGAGAGAGAGGTTGTGCAGGGGAAAACGTAAACTGCGATGGGTCGATGAATAGCTAAGAAGGGGATGTATAGAAGCGAAGGAAGAGGGATAGAACCGACGCGCGGCTGTAGATAGATTTATAGAGAGACAAGCAGACACGTAAATATAGACTCGGTGCATAGGCAGAGAAAAGGTTTCCGACGAGAGTGTAAAGGTGAGAGAGAAAGGTTAAACAGAGATGGATATAGTTAGGTAAGAGGTGGTTAGAGGAAGGAAGAAGAGGGGAATGATCCCTTGAAACGAACATGAGAGTGGGGTTAAAGTCGCGAACAAGAGGGGAAAGGGAGGTAGAAGAAAGAAAGGTATCGCGATATCGGCGAGAAGTCAAACCGGTGGCTTTACCGTTACGCGACCCAATGACGAGACACCGACGGATCGTCTGGTCGTCGCGACGTCGATCGTTTTACATCTACGTGGACGTTGTTGCGGATTGATTCACGGTTAAAATGCAACACCACGCGATAGGGCTTTATAATGTGAACGGTGGTTAAAATGTGGCAAGTATTTACATTGATAATGGCAACGTGTACTGTACGTGTACGTAAGGAAGTTATCAAAGTGTTCTATTAAGGTAATCTCGAAAACTCGAACTTTTCACCGTCGCAATTTTCTTTCATCGGAAATTCAATTTATGCATTACACAACAGCAGCGATGCATCACGATTACCGAAAAGATGCTATAATTCTCTGTGTCACGAAGGAAAATACAAACTTGTAAATTACTCGCGCTCTATTTATACGATCTCTCGAATCACACCTAGTTTCACCCATGTACCAATCCACACGGTGTCCCGTAAATACGACGCTAAGCCAGGCGCGAGAAAATGCAGATGAAAGGAAAACGAGAGCCATCCATCGTCGACGAATATACACACATACGCGACTATCGGAATTTTTCTAACGAGGTTTCCTCTATTTCTTTTTCTTCTTCTCTCTGTTACAGCAGCGGCACAGGGTCGCGTGGAGGAGACGCAGATGGACACGCACGAGGGTTCCACCGTGCAGCTGCAGTGCCGTTTTTCCCCGCCCAGGGAGAACGTGACGTGTTTCTGGTTGACGCACACCAACGACAATCACGACAACGCGGCAATCGACAATCTAGCGTTGTCGCCGCAGTACAAGGTGTTCATGAATCTCGAGGAGGGCCGATACGACCTTCAGATTAGAAACGTCTCGTACGAGCGGGACAATGGAAAGTACGAGTGCCGTGTAAAAGCAAGCGGCACAGGGCACGATCTTCATCGGAAATTCATCACTCTGACTGTCCTTCGTGCACCGGGACCACCTTCGATCTCTCCCACTTCAGCGTCGGCGACCGAGGGTCAGAAACTGGAGTTACAGTGCAATACTAACGGCGGTAGCCCCGAACCGGAAGTGAGATGGTACCGCGGCAACGAGACCGCTATTCTTCACTCCGGGCGAACGTTACTGGTGGAGCCGAAGAAAGAAGACGATAGAGCTAGTTTCCGTTGCGTCGTGAGGAACAGAGCTATGCGAGAGGGAGACACGCTGAACGCCACGGTCACTTTGGACGTGAATTACTTCCCCAGAGTAACAGTAGGTCCAGAGAATCCATTGAAAGTCGAGGTGAACGGTACGGCGAATCTCGAATGTAGAGTCGACTCGAAACCAGTTGTAGCTATGGTTAGATGGTGGAGAGACGGTAGTTTCGTTGCTACCAGTTTCCAGCATACCATAAGAAGAGTCACCGTTCAAGATTCCGGTAAATACACCTGTCAGTCTGACAATGGACTTGGTAAAAGAGGCGAGAGTTCTCTTCTACTAGACGTACTCTATCCGCCGAAAGTTTCGATCGAGGGAGATCCTCTGAGGATCGCCGAAGTCGAAGATACTGTTACCGTACACTGCAACGTAACAGCGAATCCAGCACCTTCTGTAATCGAATGGCTGCGAGACGGTCGACCGGACTTTCGACAACTTGGCTCGATCTTACGATTGAGCCGCGTCACGGCCGATCACGCCGGAAATTATACCTGCCGCGCTGTGAACACGATCCATCCGTCCGGCGGGGAGAGAAGGAATTATTCAGCTTCGGCCAGGTTGACTGTTCGCGTACGACACAAACCTGGTCCGGCGAGAGTCACGCCAGACTCACCGGTTGCAGTCGAAGGATCTAGAGTTATCTTAACCTGTATGGCTAGTCCAGCTGGTTACCCGGAGCCTAGGTACAAATGGTGGAAGGAAGGAGAGTCTGGGACGATCTCCATGCCATCGGAGAACACTGGACCGAGATACGAGATCGATTCTGTCCACCTTGGTAGCGAGGGAACGTACAAGTGTCACGCTACCAATGAAATTGGCAACGGAGAGGCTGCGTCTGTTAATCTCACCGTTCACCAACCACCAAAGATCCTCACGAAGCTTCAACCACACGTAACCAGAAAGTGAGTATATATATATGTATATGTATGCGTTTAGTTGGAATGTTGTATTTTCTACGGAGTTATCCTCTGTGTTCGTCTCGCGTTCCGTGTATCGGGGTTATCAAGAAGACGGACAAAAGTTCGGATGCTATCAAGAGTAGCAAGAGAGAGAGAGGAGTGGGGGGAACAGGGGACCGCGTAACGCGGCCTGAAAATTGGGTCGGTGTGCTTTAAGCCGGGGGGATTAAGAGCTGGCGGGTTTAAAAGTCGACTGGAGAGAAACTTTTGAACACTTGCGGATATAGCTGGATTCTCTCGTATTAATTCACAAATAACCGAGAGTAAAGGTGCGGGAGAGTGAAGGAGGGAGGTGGAGATAAAAGTTGAAAATTTCGTTGGGAAGAAATGTAGAAGTTTACCACGCCTTCCTCTTCTTCTTTTTTTTTTTTTTTTTTTTTTGTATTTAGCTTCGTAACAAGAAATTCATCTTCGTATATCTCGCGTGACAGGAGCGTAATTATACGAGATACAACGAATAATATAACGAGGGCTCCACTAGAAACGGAATACTTAATTACCTTCTTTGCTCGCTGAAAATACAGAAGAATTAGCTCGCTGTATGTCCACTCGGCCGTGGTAGTTGCTTGCTTTTGATGGTTCTTCTGTATTTTTAACGACGAACCAGGCTCAATTAAACGTTAACAATCAAAGCGTTGTGCGTTGGATACACGAGTGAAGCGTTTAAACGAAACAAAAAGCAGAAAAAGAAAGAGGGAAAAATCGTTCACAGGGTCGGAGAATCCTCGTTCCAAGTGTCCTGCGTGGCGCAAGGGAAACCGAGACCGAGCGTGAGATGGCTGAAGGACGACCAGGAGCTCACCGCTGACGAAAGACTGTACAAAGTGACTACAACAGCCTCGGAAGGCCACGGAAACGTGATCACGGTGAATTCTACCCTTAGTTTCTTGGGCCATGCAAGGCCGCAGACAGACGAGATCGTAGCCAGCGATCGAGGGAAATACACCTGTGTGTTCGTGAACGAAGTGAAGAAAGTCGAGTCGACGATGATGTTGAAAGTCGAACACGAGCCTATAGCGTTGCATCAACACGGGAAGGTCGCGTATAATCTGAGAGAAACAGCCGAGGTAGCCTGTAAAGTACAAGCCTGGCCTAAACCGGAGTTCCAATGGAGCTTCGGTACGAACGCGGCTAGCCTGCAAGGTTCGTCCAGCGATGGACACTACGAGATCTCTACGAGCAGCGACAATTACGACGTGTACATATCAGTACTAAGGATAACGAACATTAGAGAATTAGACTACGGTGACTACAGTTGTAGAGCCGCGAATGCTCAAGGAAGTATCACTTCCACGATCAGGTTGCAACCGAAAGGTGCACCGGAGAGACCGATAAATATCTCGGCAATGGACGTTGGTCCAACGCACGTAGCTTTGCTCTGGGAGTTAGGCTTCGACGGAGGATTACCGATCACCAAGTATTTCGTCTCCTACAGAAGGGTACCAGGTGGAGATGAAATCGTGGCGCCTGATTGCGCGGTACCAAGACCTCCGGCTGGTCAATGGCTAGAGTTAGACTGTCGTAGATCGAATCCATGCAACGTGACCAATTTGGAGCAACATCAGACGTACACGTTCAAGGTGAAGGTGTACAACACGAAGAATCATTCGGATTACTCCGACGAAGTGACTGCAACAACCGCTGTCGCGAAGATCCCGTCGCCGTTGAGGATCAGTTACGATCCTGAGAGCGGGATGCTGGCCATCAGTGTTGCAGCCACTTGCCTGTCGTTGGTGGCGTCGATCGAGAAGTATGACAGTCCCTCGTCGTCCATGGACGAGTCTCAGTGGAGGATTCTCGACGAGTGGCCTCTCGAAGTGCTCGGAAGCGCTCCTACGCAGAGGGAAGGCGTCCTCGACGACCCGGAGGCTCTTGATACGGAACCTAGGCTCAGGGTTAGGCTATGCCTAAAGGCAGACAGGCAGAAGTGTGGCGACTACGCGGAGGCTGAGAGTGAGCGAATCTTCTTAACCTTCGACTCGAAGATCTTTCTTTCTTTTTTTCTAATCTAAGATTATTTTTCTTTTTTTCTCCGCAACGACAGTTGGTCCATCGTACATAGCTCAGTCAGGAGCCCTGGCAACTCCAACATTGATAGCTCTAGTGGTTAGCGGAGCTGTGTTTCTACTGTTTGCGGCGTTGCTCTTGCTCTTTTGTCGGTGTCGACGAAAACACGCCACCAAGGCCAAGGACTACGAGATGGACTCGAACGCGTAAGTGTTTTAACAAGTGGATGAAGAGCTTTCCAGTGGAGGAGCAGAAAGAGAGAGAATTTCTCTTCCACGATCCTCGAATGAGATTTCCACGTTGTTTACTCGTGACACAGGGTACGACCGAGTCTCGTCGCCGGAAACGGACAACAGAGCCAAGCACCACCACCCTACTACGCGGAGAACAAAGCGTTAGAACACAGTCTGGACCATGCTTTAGCGATGGAAGACTCGAAGACACCTGCTTACTCGCAGCCGGGCTACGGTTACCATCAGCCCAACCACAATATCAATGGTGAGGAATTTTTTACGATGTTAATTTCGGTTGTGGTAAGTTAGCAGAGGGAGAGAAGTTTAGTAGGACAGTGGTCGTATCTCGTTCGGTTTGCGAGTTGGAAAAAATGTTATAAAGTAGACCCGGTTTAACGAGCTCATGCTTCCTGTGACCGTAGTTCTCTCGTGACTCTAACGATTCTACCGTAGCAATTGCAATTCACCATTTCTTACGTGGTGTCTTCCCCCTAAGGTCGGACTATGTATATACAGGGTGTAGATAATTTAACTAACGTAGAATTGTCTCGGTGGAAAGTTGATGACGGTCGTTACTATTTTCCTTGATTACTTCCATACTCCTTTCCACCGGTCCCTTCTCGTGTTCCTCTACTCTACGAATATCTCGAATGCTTCTTTCGATTATAGACCCCTTTCGAATATACACTCGAGTCTGTTATTCCAAAATATACATCTGCATTTCAAGAAGCACGTTTTCCGCGCATCTAACGCCTAGACTAAATATTTCCCTTGGACCTCAGCCGTGGGGCTATTCCAAACATACCGATAGACAGGAATTTCGTCGCATTCCCCGTCGTTTTTAATTTCATCGATGTCGTTGGGCAATTTCTCTCGAAAATTCCGGATAACTCGGTTCGAAAAAATTTTTCCCCGCCCAACGATTGTTGGGATAATTACGAAAATTCCGCTGTAGATTATAAACGATTCACGCTGAACGAGCAATTAACGTACAAAAGTCGAACCGTGTACTACAATAGAGTGGACGTTTTTTTCTTTTTTTCATTCGGCAACGATGAATAGAACGATAATTGACTTATTCATGTCCGGGCAGGCGTCAACATGGGTTACATGGACAACAGCTACTCGAACTCGAATAACGGGGGCTCAGTGAACTCGCAAGATTCCATCTGGCAGATGAAGTCAGCGGCGGCGAACGGCGTTGGCCAGCCCTACGATCTTGCCGGCTATGCAACCACCGAGTCGGATTACCCGACCCACCCTCATTACCTCCCACAGCGGGAGGACTACCGGGAGAGCCATAATCTAAGTCGACAGCAGTTTTGCTCCGAACCATTCGCCACCGTCGTAAAGTCTCAAAAACACGTCGGTGAGTAGTATTCTTTAGTCGAACTCTTCGTTTCCGCCCGCGATCGTTCTCTTCATCCCCCCGTTTCACCCTGATATCTGCTCCTCTGTCCTTTGCTCTCGCCCGCAGGACATCCGTTGCCCCCTTTTCACCCTTTACTTCTTGCTCTCTCTCTCTCTCTCCTTTCCTCCTTTGCTCTGTTTCTCTCTTGCTCTTTTCCTCCGTTATTCTCCTTCTCTCCCCTTTTCTTTCCTCCCCTCTCGTTATTTTTCTCTCTTGTCCTCTTGCTCAGTTAACCTCTCTCTTTCTCTCTCTGTCGTTTCCTCTCCCTTTCGCCTTCAGCCTTAACGCGACGATCGACCCGTACCTACCACGTCCATCGATGAGCATTCAATTCTATCTGTCGCAAGTTCTCGGGCAATTTAGTTATACGGAAAAGTTCGAATCGCCCGGCGAGCGTTATTCGAATCGAAAAATGTTTCAAGGTGTTTTCGACAGTCCTGACAGGCTTAATAGCCGATCGAACGAAGTTAAGGGGAGTTACGCGAGGCAGCTTCGAGCCGGTCTCGCGAGTTTCCGGATATTAGAATTCTTCTTCAAACTGCTGATTGCCCATTTTTATTCCAGCCTTCTCTCGTTGTCCAATTGTTTCGGGGCACAATATGTTTGTATCACCAAAGAGAGAGAGAGAGAGAGATGAAAACCTTTGACGAAGATGTTTTCGGGGTTCGTCGAGTTCTATTCTGTCTCTCCTTTTTTTCTTTTTTTTTTCCAATGCTATTTCTGTTATAAAGCGTGCTGCAAATTGGTATTGACATCGATATGAGTACAGCAGCGGAATGTTATCAGTAGTTTCATTGAGGACCCATGAAAAATTTACACCCACGAAGACAATAGAAAACCGAAATATCTGTATGCAAAAGCTATTGTATCGAATCTCGTATAATAGTTATTACAAATTTTAAATATGAAAACAACGTGCTGTTTCTAACAGCGTACTCGTCACATTGAAAGAAAAACTTTCTTCATTTCGATTCTATCAGAGCCAGTACAATGCGCATCGCAATCTACAAACTAATTCTTTTTCCACAAGCAACAGTCAACGAATACGCTATAAAACACCGAACTAAAGCCACGTACTCCGAAAAACCGAAAAAACACAGCTACAGTTGTTTCGATAAAGACATCTTACTCCAAGCATCTCAACTCTTCCGCTTTCAATCCCTCAAAAAAAAAAGGAAAGAAAGAAAAAAATTATTAATGTACATTATAATACACGAATTAATTA
This sequence comes from Habropoda laboriosa, assembly GCF_001263275.1. Lineage (NCBI taxonomy): Eukaryota > Metazoa > Arthropoda > Insecta > Hymenoptera > Apidae > Habropoda > Habropoda laboriosa. The sequence continues at coordinate 4,308,699 of NW_017100161.1, forward strand.
TTTTTCCTCAACACTGAACCAGAACCAAGTATCCCTAAAATTTAATCCCCTCAAAAAAAAAAAGAAACAAAAAAATTAATAACGTACATTATAATATACGAATTAATTATTTTTCCTCGACACTGAACTAAACCCAAGTATTCGAAAAACTCCGAAGAAACGCCGCTCCAATTGTTTCAATAAAGACATCCTGCAAGCGTCTCAACTCTTCCACTTTCAATCCCCTGAAAAAAGAAAAAAGATAAAGAAGACAAACCTTACCCAATTCCATAAACATTTAAGACCTTTAAAATTCTCAACAACATCCCCAGACCACGTACATTTGTACTACATTCCCGAAGCATCTCTCGAGGCCATTCCTACCTCTCGTCCTGATCCCACAGTCTCCCCTGTTTCAACTCTCCGTGCACGTACACACGGTGTGGACGTTCTTTTGTTTTCCCATTCTCTACAGCCTCTTCCGGGCTTGTTTGTCCGACAGATTCGCCGTACGACGTGTCCGGTCTACCGTATCAGGAGAACTACGACGAGGATGCGAAGCCACCTCAGCAGGTTAGCCTTTCGTACGACGAGAGCCTCGAATCAGGTTATTCCACCCCTAACAGCCGGGGACGGCGGATCATCCGTGAGATAATCGTTTGAGACCTGCCTACCTAGCAGCAGGCTGGTACCACTGGTTACCATCCAGTGGATCATTCCCGCGATCCTCTACGCCATAGGATGGAGATTGTGATCGAGAACCCTGTGGAATCGCCACCGCCGCCGCCACCGCCGCCGCCTCCGTTGCAGCCGTTACCGATGTCCACGTGGAATAACATCGTAACAACACCACAGGCTACTCTGTCCTCGTCGTCTAACGTCACGAGCACGTCTTTACCGTCAGCCACGACCGTCATGACGATCACTATCGCTGAAAATCCCACCGTCACCTATCCACCACCTGTGCAATTCTCTTATCGTGAAACTTACGCTGCTAACCCTCATCCTTACACCGGTGATCAGTATTCCGCTCGTCGTGGACAATCTAGAGGTGGAAGATCATACGACGATCCCGACGGAGCGTCTCCGTCGGTCAGACGAATCGACAAATCGGGATTGTTAGGCATCACCGAACCCGAAGGATTAAGATCGTCCGTTAGATCGTCTAGATACTTGTCTGGTGTGAACACTTTACCTTCTGGAATATTGTCCCCTAGAAGATTCGAGTGTATCGGTCAGTTAGATCCTGTACCTGAGATTCCCGGTCAGACTACCAGGGGAAATTTATCACCAGGTGTGTTCCCTGTGGTAGATCCTATGGTTGTTGGACAGGAGACGAGGGATCCCTGTGAAACGTTGTCCATTGTTAATCTAGGTAGGCCTATGAAGTCTGCTTCGTTCGATTCTCTCGAGCAACGTCATAGGAACGATCTACAGAGCTTCGACAGAGATCTAGACGGTATAGAGTCGTCTGATTTAGACGTATCTGGTTACGTGTCCTCGTTCAGGCTCGATGAGAATTGCGACGTTAGAGCGAGAACCCTTGGACGTTTGTCCAGGTTGTCTTTAGCTAGAAAGGAGCAAGAGAAGGGTGGTTTGGAAAATGTGGCTAGGTATTCAGAGACCTGTTGCAATTTTCCTTTCACCGTTCGAAAACCGACGACAACGTTTCCAGAGTTCGAGGGAAGCTCCAGTTTGCCGTCTACGAGAGCCACGACGACCGCGGTGACCACGTCGACGACCACGGTCGCCGCGTCGACGATGAGGGAAACGAATGTGATAAATAAGGAGGACGAGGGAAGTGTGAACGAAGATTCCGACGAGGATGCACCCGAGGAGGAGAGGGCGGAAGCGGAGGGTTGCGAGCATGGATCGTCGAGGAATCCGTTGAAAGACGGCGAGTCCTCTGAGAGAGGCGAAGAATTCACGGATAACGACGGGATCCAGACACTACGAGTGATCATTCTGTCGGAACAATTGTGAGACAGAGGGCAGCTGAAGGGAGAAGTTTCGTTTCTCGCCGATATATCGTTCGATGTGTATTATATTTAAGTAGTTTGTAAGTAAGCCGTGAAAGAAAAAGGAAAAATGAAAGAAAGATAAGATGGACGATGATCGAGTCTTGAAAGAGAGACAAGAGTTATATATCTCCGCTGTAAAAGGCTGACGCGATGCCATAAGAGGCCATACATACAAACACACACACATAACACGTTCGGGAAAAGCAGAGAGAGAGAGAGAGAATACGCGATCGAAGATGGTTTAAAAACTCTCGTATATAACGTGAAATTCGTTGGAATTCAAACATGTTCTTGTATGAAGTTGTTGAAGAAAGATTGAACACGTTCGAGTTGCGACGCGTTTACGCATTTTGTACTTTTATATCGTGGACGATGCCGCTGACTCGAGCGACGAACGATCCTCGTGAGACCCCAGGCTAAACCGAGACCTGGGCGTTTTTTCTTGTACATGTACCATAATTTTGACTGCGCCGTTGAACGCGCTTAGTATAAGCAATAAGCATGATGGCTCGAAAGTGATGAAACCGGTTGACACACGAGTATTTCACTACCCTTTAGCTTCAGTTTTACTTTTCTATCGGAATTTCGTATTTTCTGCGTGCATTTTTCCATGTGATTCATTGTTCAACGGTAGTTATGTACGTTTAACGGTGTGTCTCGATGAATTATGTCTGCTTAGTGAGAAATTTCGCTGGTGTTTCTTAAGAACTGTTTATAGAAGTCGCTGAAAGAAACGTCTTGATAAATATAGATGAATAAAATAATGAATATTGCCACATCCTCTATGCAACTTTACGTAAAATGAAGACTAGTAATTAAAAAAGAAATGAATATTTCAAAGACGTTTAATTTACCGAGCTATATTTGTCGAGGTCTATCTATAGTTGAGAAACGCCACCCTGTAATATTGTCTTTCATAAATAGCCAACAAGTTGTTTCGTAGCTGAAGGGTTTAAAGATCGAGAATCCTAAGAAATGTTCGTGATCGTGACATTACCTGAGTGAAACTTTCGAGCGTTCGTCTGTTGTAAATAACGGTAAACGTATCAGTACTTAACGAAGTGGGACGCGGCCGTGGACAGGGCCTGAGGGATTCCAAGCAACTCGAGGAGCTCCTCGTTCTCCTTTCGTTCAACATACACACATAGAAACAGACACATACATGCATATATACATACGGTGTATACAAACGAATGAACGAGGGGAGAAGGACGATTGTGAAGAGAAAGTGGAATACTTCGAATCTTTGCCACGACTCCGCGTTTCACGGTTTAGAGAGAAAAAGAACCACGCGTTAATTCGTACGTGGTTGAAACCCGAACTAACGATAGCTACGCTTTTAACGTTGAAGGAATATTTCTTGGCTCGCGCATCTACCGTGCGTCCCTTTAGTTTTGTAGTATTATAAAACGCGGCGCGCTCTAGGGATCTCGCGTACGTAGCGACTCTTCGTTGAAGTTCTTATTTTTGTACCGCATCTAAGCGAACGCCGCCGACGTTCGTCGATGAAAAATGACGAAAAGAAATGAAAAAAAAAACGGAAAAAAAAAATGAAGAAGAAGAAGATACGAATCGTGTTTCAATTTCTCGCGTGTTATAGGACTCGTGTCAAAATATATCGCGCGCGCTATTACATAGTAAAAGAAGAAAAAAAAGAATGGAGAGAGAGAGAGGGACAGAGAGAGAGAGGTGTGTGCATATTAGAAGAGAAGGAAAGAATGGAGAAAAACAAAATAGGACCAGCCGGATCGTACGCGTTCGTTCCTTTCGACTTGTGATCTCATTTCTTCGCCGAGATGTACGAAGATGATTTCTGTTTTATCGTTCGGAAGAACGGGCAAGCTTTTTTATCGACTGCGGGACGGTGTCTTTGTTATTCGCCGCTATTACAATTCTATCTTTTGATATACTTTAAACACTTCTTTTTATCTTTACACTCTTGTTCGAATTTTATTCTGTCTTATCTTCGACTTATGAACACGTGATATATATATATATATATAGCGTGGAGAACGGACGAAAAGATACGAGATGTGTTAAACGTAGATTTTCTGCCGTTCTCTAAAACAAATCCCGCCGATTATTGTTAAACGTCATCGTCTCCGGAAGCGATGGGAAATCACCGTTCTTCCGCCCTTCATTTCAACGACAAACCGACCGACCAAATATAAAAAAAAAAATACGCGAAAGAACACGCGCTCGACGCGAAATTATTCCGCACCATCGAACGCGTCCCTGCCGTACCGAACGTCGGTTGGAGTGATCATTGTGTCGCGTGTGCGCCGCATGGTACGCGCGCACCTCCACGACGCTTGACGCGTTTTAGAAAAGCGCGCGCGCGCCATTCACCGCCACGTGTGTCGCGTGCAAATTTGAAATTGATATATATCGATCGACACAATATACATATATATCAATTATCGTCCATTATAGTTACGATATTATTACGAATTATTATTTGTACAAATTTTATGTTGCGATATAAAATAAACGATAAAACGACATTTCACGAGTGTTCTTCCGATTCAATTCATTTATATCTGATTGATTTCATTATATCACCATATTTCCCCCTTTCTATTCGTATCAGAGTCTAAATTTGCCATGCCTTTCACATTGTTCTTCTCGTTTTATTGTTAATTCTTAGGTACAATTGTTTTATTATATGTACGGCGATAGTCGAGTTACTATTCTGTTCTCTGGCAAATTAAATTTGAGGCTTCTGACGTCATCGCCAGACCAAATAGGCGGAGGAACCTTAGAGATCACGCAGTTTTCGACTGAAAGAATTTAATTCCGGAGTTCTAAAAGGGACCAGAGGGATTGTTCCGCTCTTGTCAGTCTGCCGGCTGCGTTCAAAGCGGAAGGATCGAGAGTATCATCGACCGCATCGTCAGGAATGGAGTATTATCAGGTTGGTTGATTTTAAAAATAGAAATCCTTTGAATTTTTCGCTTTTAATAATAGTTATTGTAAATTAGAGCTTAAATGCGTGCAGTAACCAGTTTAAAATTGATATTTATAATAAATTTTTAATGCTTTTAACAATACTAATGATGTAGACGGTAAAATAAAGTTTCTGGTTTATTTTCAAGTATTTTAATAGTAGGATAATTAGTGTTTCTTGTTAAATAACAATTTAGGTGGTTGTTTATAATTATTGGAAGTCTTAAATAAAATTATCGTATGACGTACCTTAATAAAACTGCTCAATACGGTGGTTTTGTATTGAATTAACTGTCGTATTCAGTAGATAAGTCAGGAATTGTTAATAACTTTTATTAAAAATTAAACAAATTAATGTTTCCTTCGTATGAATTACAGATAGACCTTCCAGGACACTATGGGAATCAAGGAAAGGACTTCAACATCAGGAAAACTGAAGAAATGCAATTATTTATTAACAAATCAATTATTTATTACAAGATAACTGTACAAAATGTATTTTACAAAAGGTTACAATATACCAGTGTTGTTTTACAGCATTTTACAGTCTATTTATCTCTCCCTTACACACCACGTCCATTTCCTTAATAAGGAACTCATTGTTTAAACAATATTTCATTGTTAAATTAAATAAAATGTTCAAAATGTATTTTACAAAAGGTTACAATACACCAGTATTGTTTTACAACATTTTACAGTCTATTTCTCCGCTACAAACCACTTTGTTCACTTTCAATTGCAAATAACTCATTGTTTAAACAATATTTCATTGCAAAATTATATAAACAAAGTCCGGGAAACCGCCAGGAAGGCGTACATATAAAAAAAATCGAAAAAAATCCCGAAATTCTAGCGAAAACTACGAAAATTATGAAAAGATATCGAAATTCGGTGTGATAGCACCCGTCGGTTGCTAAAGTCCTCGAGAATTCCTGGAAATGACGTCATTTCTCGGAAATGACGAAATTTCCAAGAATCGAGGCGATTCCAAGAATTGACCAATGGGCCTTCGAAACTTTCAGTTCTCGAGAATTCCTGGAATTTCGTCATTTCTCGGAAATGACCAGATTTCCGAGAATCGAGTCACTTCCAGGAATCGACCTCCTGTCATATCATGTTCGCCTATTAGAAAGTCGATTTTCGGCCGAAGTGTCTTCGAAAATTTCAGTCCTCGAAAATTCCTGGAATTTACGTCATTTCCGAGAAACGACGAAATTTCCAAGAATCGAGGCGATTCCAAGAAGCAACCTACTGTCACATCATGTTCGCCTAATACAAAGTCACGATTTTCGATTTTCGAAAATTTTTGGCCGAAAATCGACTTTCTAATAGGCGAACATGATATGTTAGGAGGTCGATTCCTGGAAGTGACTCGATTCCTGGAAATGACCAAATTCCAGGAATTCTCGAGAACTGAAATTTTCAAAGGCCCATTGGTCAATTCTTGGAATCGCCTCGATTCTTGGAAATTTCGTCATTTCCGAGAAATGACGAAAATTCCAGGAATTCTCGAGAACTGAAATTTTCGAAGACACTTCGGCCGAAAATCGACTTTCTAATAGGCGAACATGATATGACAGGAGGTCACTTCCTGGAAGTGACTCGATTCTCGGAAATTTCGTCATTTCCAAGAAATGACGAAAATTCCAAGAATTCTCGAGAACTGAAAGTTTCGAAGGCCCTTTGGTCAATTCTTGGAATCGCCTCGATTCTTGGAAATTTCGTCATTTCCGAGAAATGACGTCAAGCTCGAATTTCGGGATTTTTTCGATTTTTTTTATATGTACGCCTTCCTGGCGGTTTCCCGGACTTTGTTTATATAATTTTGCAATGAAATATTGTTTAAACAATGAGTTATTTGCAATTGAAAGTGAACGAAGGGGTTTGTAGGGAAGAAATAGACTGTAAAATGCTGTAAAACAAGACTGGTATATTGTAACCTTTTGTAAAATACATTTGATACATTTATCTTACAATAAATAATTAATTTGTTTATAAATAATTCCATTTCTTCAGTTTTCCTGATGATAAAGTCCTTTCCTTGACTCCCATGGTGTCCTGCAATGTCCATCTGTAATTCATACGAAGAAAACATTAATTTGTTTAATTTTTAATAAGAGTTATTAACAATTCCTGACTTATCTACTGAATACAATGGTTAATTCAATACAAAATCACTGTATTAAGCAGTTTTATTGAGGTAAGACATACAATAATTTTATTTAAAGCTTCCAATAATTATAAACAATCATCCAAATTGTTAATTATTGAGAAACATTAATTATCCTATAATTAATGTACATGAAAGTAAAGTTAAAACTTCACTTTACTCTATACACACTATAAAGAAACTGTAATTATTGCACAATTAAAGTACTCGTAAATAAACCAGAAACTTTATTTTACAATCTACTAACTTCAAGCAATATTAAAGTAATGAAAACTTTCCTCATTATTTCCGGACTTAGTTTATTTCATTTTGAATTGAAATATTCTTCAAACAATTAGTTACTTGTAAGAGAAAGTGGACGTTGTGTGTAAGTGAGAAATAGACTATAAAATACTGCAAAATAATACTGGTATATTGTAACCATTTGTAAAAACAGAAATACATTAAGTGTTAGATTTATTCTGTAGCACGTCTGTGATTCTAAGTTACTCAAATCATAATTTTTATTATTTTTTTAAATTTTTGTTTAATTTCAATGTGTAGTAGGGAATTTGAGTGATAAATATAGAAATTTTTGGTTACTCTATGTGATTAATTATTGTGAATTTCTTATTGGAAGATCGTGTTGTATCAGCAGTAGTCGTGCTTACCAGGAATGATAACTGTTCCAGGTATTTAGCAGAAAAGAAATGAGTAAGATAAGGAAAGGAATATGGGTAGACAAGGATAGCATTAAACAAATGAGTAAGACAAGGAAAGAAATAGTGTTAGACAAGGATAGAGAATTTTGCAAAACAGAACTATCGCCATCTCGCGTTTGGAGATCGGAACTACGACTTTTTAATAGGAACACATGATATAAACAGAGGTATTAGACAAGGAAAGCACTAGTGTGCGAGAAGGACAGAGAGAGAACGCTTCCTATTGGTCCGCGGGCAGCTATGCTCCGCCTCCCACACGCTACATCTAGTCGGTAAGGGAAGAATCTTTAATAACTCGTTAATTAGGATGATTCTGTGAACTTTTAGGATTGAAGAACGTAGCGTGAACTCTTACCTACTTTCACATATAATTCTTAATGCAATAGAGCCCTCCAATAATTAGTTATTAACAATCTTAGTACGGGATGTCGGGAATGGTATCGTTTACGTTTATATACGTTTACGGTTTTTCATTAATAACTCAGTAATTACGACGATTTCGTGAACTTTTAGGACTGAAGAATGTAGTATGGACCTTTATCTACTTTCACATATAATTTTTAATGCAATAGACCCTTTCAATAATTAGTTATTAACAATTTTAGTACGCGATGTCGGAACCATACCGTTTACGTTTATATACGTTTACGGTTTTTCATTAATAACTCAGTAATTACGACGATTTCGTGAACTTTCAGGATGGAAGAATGTAGTATGGACCCTTAGCTACTTTCACATATAATTTTTAATGCAATAGACCCTTTGAATAATTAGTTATTAACAAATTTAGTACGCGAGATCGAAACCATACCGTTTACGTTTATATACGTTTCCGTTTTTTCAATAATTTCATAGCTTTCTAATAAATTCCCATGCAAGTATCTACATGCATCTGAAAGGCAACTCCCTTAGCTACATTCTTTTATAGTTTTTATTAACATATTCCGTTTAGTTTAATAGTTATTAAACATTATATGGAAGAGTCTTTTATTCGTCGTACCCGAGTATAGTCGACTTTTATAAACAATTGCTCATAAGTAATAAACCACGCCACTTATGCAATTAAAAACTGTTGCAGAATGTAGACAAAGGTCCATACTACATTCTGCATGCTTGAAAGTGCATAATTAATCACGCATTTGCGTGAAAATGATGAAAAATCCATACTCTTGAATGTGACGAGAGTAGTACTCACCCAAATAATGTTTAATATCTCGAAAACTATGACTGATATGTTAATAAAGATTACATGAAAATGTAGCTCAGGGAGTTGCCTTTCAGATGCATGTAGTTACTTGCATGGGAATTCATTAGAAAGCTATGAAATTATTGAAAAGCTGTAAACGTATATAAACGTAAACGGTATCGTTTCCGACATCGCGTACTAAAATTGTTAATAACTAATTATTGAAAGGGTCTATTGCATTAAGAACTATATGTGAAAGTTGCTAAAGGTCCACACTACATTCTTCAATCTTAAAAGTTCACAAAATCATCCTAATTAATGAGTTATTAATGATTTTTCCCTGGCCGACTTTACTAAGGACCTGATTGGCAGACCTTAGGGGCCCGCCAGCCAATAGGAAGTATTTTCTCTCTGTCCTTCTCGCACACTAGTGCTTTCCTTGTCTAATACCTCTGTTTATAGCATGTGTTCCTATTAAAAAGACGTAGTTCCGATCACCAAACGCGAGATGGCGTTGGTTTCGCTCGCCACTTTTTTTTCTGTCCTTGTCTATCCCTATGCGTTTCCTTGTCTAACTCGTTTCTCTAGTGCTATCCTTGTCTACCGCTATTCGTTTCCTTGCCTCTCTTCATTATTGCTATCCTCGTCATCTCTCTTATCTTTAATTGATACCTATAAGCAATTTTTAATTGCTTTAACATTACAAATAATGTAGATAGTAAAATGAAGTTTCTGCATTATTTTCAACTACTTTAATTATTGAATAATTAGAGTTTCGTATTAAATAACCATTTAGGTGGTAGTTTATAATTATTAGAAGTCTAAAATAAAATTATTACATGCTTTAACTTAATAAAATAGCGGATATTTTAAAACAGTAAAATGCTGTAAAACAACACTGGTATATTGTAACATTTTGTAATATACATTTTATACAATTATTTTACAATAAATAACTGATTTTTCATAAATAATTTCATTTCTTCATTTTTTCTAATGTTCAAGACGTTTCCTTGATTTCTATGGTGTTCTGGAAGGTCCATCTGTAATTCATACGTGAAGAACATTAATTTTTCTAATTTTTAATAAAAGTTATAAACAATTTCTGACTAATCTACTGAATGCAACGATGAATTCAATGCAAAATTAACATCTTAAGCTGCTTTATTATATTAAGGCATAGAATAATTTTATTTAAGACTTTTAATAATTATAAATAACCATCTATATGGTTATTTGATAGGAAACATTAATTATTCCAGAATTAAAGTGCTTGAAAATAGAGTAGAAACTTTATTTTACTGTCTACGTTATTAGTAATGAGAAAGCAATTAAAAATTTAACATAAGTATCAATTTTAAACTGTTTACTGGACGCAATTATGCTCTAATTTACATTAACTATTATTAAAAGAGAAAAATTCAAAAACTTCCTATTTTAAAAATCAACTAACCTAATAATATTTCATTTCTGACGTTCTCGATGATACGCTCGATCCTTCCGCTTTGAACGCAGCCAGCAGACCGGCAAGAGCAGAACACTCCGTCCGGTCCTTCTCAGAATACCCAAATAAACTCTTCCAATGAGAAACTGCGTAATTTCTAATGTTCCTTCCGTTGAAATACCATTCGATTTAAAGTATGGAAAATAACGGAAAATAGGCGATCAAGCCACCCTCTCTATTCTTCGGTATTACTTTGCCACCGTTTCAGAAGTTGCGTTGCAGGTAAATGGTTTAGACAAATGATTTTCAATCAGCTGTCGATAATGTAGCACGTAGATAAAAGAATAGGAAACAAGATTATTTAGTTGCCCTGTTCTCTTACCTGCGTTGGCGCGTTAAATAAATATTAATAGCACGGACGTCAATTTCCAAATAGCTCATACGCAATAAAATATTATTACAATATTAAAATATTATTACAAAATAACTGTCGATGGAAATGATAAATATAGTAGGAAATAGAGGTCGTCGATAAAGGTCACCCCAATTAGTTATCGAGCACATAAACGAACACATCGATAATCCTTCTTAAGAATACCGCGCGTTCGCGTCACTCATCTGGATTCACGGACTTGCGCCGTTGGTACGACTGTGCAAAACAGTCCCGGTGTTTTATGCCGGATCAATCTGTCGTTTTTCGTTACGTGTGCAGTTTATTACCATTTACCAACGCAATCATCAATTAATTCCCTTGTAAGAGCGATAATTTCACGGTGAACGACCTTGGTTCTCTCCTTATCTCCCTGCACTTCCTTTAAACGTCTATTTATCAATTCCCACAGAATTTTAATAACTGAAGAAACGTCGTAGTACAACAAAGAAACGGAAATCGACCAAATTTAATATTCCTAATCATTCGATGGAGTTGCATCGCGATGGAGAAGTGTGTTTCTACGAAAGAGACGCGAAGATCAGTGTGAATCAAAGTGAAAAAGGTTTCAAGTTGTTCGATGTCGAGGTCTCCTCGAGAGTGTTACTGCTCGTGGTAACCAATAGAGAATCGATAGTTCGAGGAGGAGCGAGACACTTTGCATCGTCGCTCGTGATGCCAGAGCGTGAAATAATTCGAAAGGGAACGTGGTCGAGGAAGAGATTGTGACGAACGTTGTGCATTGTTACGGAACGAATGAGATCCATAGATCCGGGAGATTTTGGTCTTCATCGGGAGACAGCATGGCGCCGTGAGAACCACTGCGTACGTAAACACGTGCATCTTTCGACTAACGCTTCGCCGAAAGTTTAACGAGACCGATCGGACATTACACATGGCTAGGTAAGTTATTTGAGAGAATTATTTATTTATACATTTAATGAAATCTATCGTGGTTAATGTTTTATATCAGTTGTTCTTAATTTCAAATACAAAAGAATTCTCAATTTTTGCAATTTCTAGTTTTATTCCGATCAAAGTTTGTCGCTATATTCTATGAGTATAAATAAGAACAAAATGTTACATAAACGCAGGTCGTCTGAAGCTTTATTAATACGTTATAACAGAAATACGAAGCGAACAGCAACGGATTTACGGTTACTACAATACAAAGTCCGAATGGATTAGCATGTTTACACTAATCCGTTTATACCAGCTGTATTTACGATCTAAGGTTATTGAAGGTGCTGAATGTAACTTCTGTCAGTGTCATTCTTGCCTTATATCATAGTAACCGTAATTTCGATACCATTCACTTCGTATTGCGTATTTTTTTTATGAATTTTTTAACGACGCTTAACCTGTCAACGCCCGAAACATGTTGATTCTTAACCGATCCTACAAACTTGCTATATCTTGGTCCGTACTATACCACATACACAAATTACATATTCATTCCCTCGAGCTGGCTTATCTATCCATGTCAGCAGCAACAACATCAACCAGCCGACAATTGCTCATCGAGTCACGCAGTCTATTACAGGACCACGTAGTCGACCATACACGGTAAACCATCAAATAAATCTCAATTAAATTCACTCACAAAACCTAATCCCAATACTACATCCGTCTCTACAAACCGTAAACGATAAACTAGCTAATTCATCACTGAAACCCTCGAATCTCTTTACAGGCCTCCAAACAATTCACCACTGCATGTCCTTTCCAAATGCAACAAAACACCACAGACTTCCTTACCGACCGTGCACAATAACCCAGCAAAATTCACCTGGAAATCTCCCAACATCTTACCACGATACAACATCCATTCTATCGAACATAAACCAACAGTATAAAGACAGTTCCTTCGAACCAGTGGCCAGGTTGGCATCGTTCCCAATAATCACCGTGGACTTGCGACTGCTCGCGATCGTAGCGGCGTATTCCTCGCGGAGAAGCGTGGCTGGACGCACGTGAACGCGTATCCACGCTCGCGGAGACCGGCGACTGCCATAAAGGAAACGGAGGAGTCGAGCGTATCGACCGCGGTGCACGCCGGGATGGACACTTCGCAGGAAGACGAGGGCGCAGCCGCAGGCTCGCCGCGGTTAACTAGGGCAAAGCTGCGCGACATCGCCCGCGTCTGTGTCAACATATTCAGAGCGTTCCATGTCCGTGACATCGGTGCAGCGTTCACAGCCACAGCCGCAGCCGCACCACCACCAACCACTCCAGCCACCGCCTGTGATCATCGCGGGGCACAGGAAGCGGCAGCAGAGCCACGCGACCCCGACATGGGCAACCTGCAGAGCGACGCAAAAAGGAAGGGAAAGAAGGGAAAAAGTGGTGTCGATGGTACAGCAGCGAGCACACCTGGTTCCATCGCGGATGGACTGGAGAACGCGACTGATACTGGGGACGATGGTGACACAGGCGACGATGCAGAGACACCTGCTAGAAGGATTCAGGCGAAGATTCAAGAAGAGAAGGCCGGGGAGAAACGACAAAAGAGGCAGGCACCTAGGCCACCTGGATCTACCGAGAGAAAGGTCAGGTTTCGGGATGGGATCAATTGGTGCTGTCTTTCAGGTGGAGATTATTGGTACGCCCTATATTAACCTCTACAGGGATACCGACGTATATGTGTACGTTCAGTTTTTTTTTTTTTTTTAAATTCCAATACTTGTGGTAGAAAATATACGAAAGTGAAGTATATTCGATAAGTTTCTTTTAAATTAAAAAAAAATCGTCCCTAATGAGGTTAAGGTGTTTCGGTGTTTCTGTCGCTGGTTTGTGTGTATGCCTTGTGGTGAAGTTCTTGCTTAAACGATATTTCGGTGATTTCATTGTGTATACAGGATGTTTCATGAAAGAGGTATGAGGTTATGGTGGATTGTTTCGTTCGTTTTGAAACACCTTGTACATGGTGATAATACATTACAAACGGAAACAGTGTATTTCAAACGTTATATACAGCGTGACTCGTTATAACATTTCCACATTATTATCTCTCGATCTATTTAAAAAGACAAAGGTAACCTCAAAATTTCAGGGATACCATCGCCCGTAAAATATCCCGCTCGAAACAGAGTAACTTTCATTTAAAAGATATTTTCTCGAATAACGTACAGTTCGCAAAATCATTACGTGGAGAGTTTATATGAATGAACCTACAGTCTTACACGTATCTTTCGTATCATAAAAGAGTCTTATTAATGAAGCTATTAATCTCGCCAGCGTGGAGTAACTCACGCGGTCTGAATGGAAAGTTACATCGGAAACCGATTCACAAGAGAAAACGTGTTAAGATTGGTGGTTGAATGAAAGGAGTAAGGGAATCACGTAAGAGGCTCCACCCCTAGGCAGCATCAATGATTCAACTGAAGTGGGTTTTTACGATCGGAACTTTCAAGCGGCATTTCGGTCGATTGTAAATTTATGATAATTAAGTGAAGGTATGTGAAATTGGTCGATGGTCACATACTGGTATTTTTCCAACTTTTTTTCGAGAGTGTCGATTGAAACTGGTTGCAGTACTGGCGCCACGGTGCAGCCACTCGAGAATGGCACATGTTTAAACGACACGTTTCCTCGTGTTTTATCTTCCCGACAACAGGAAAGCGATATCTCGTACATATACATGTATGGTTAATTGAGAGGTGGCTACGGAACCAGTTTTTTTTTTAATTAGCTCATCACTGTCGCGTTCATGTTATTGATAGGCTCTCTCCTAACCCCGATACTCAAGTGGTTTGGAATTTTAAACTATCGCTTCAATAAATACGTACGATTCGACGTTGATTGTCAGTCATTCTCGAAATTAACGAACAGACACGAACTTCCTTAGATTAACAATTTACAAAAACTTTCGTCGGTGACTGTAGTAATAAATTTCACCGATACATGTACAAACTGAAAAAAACCCACAAAATTTTTATTTCAAATTCGCGCAGTACCATTTTGTACCGGACTCATCGGTGAAGAAATCTCAAGAGCAAGAGAAACCGGAGAAAGAGGATGGATCTGAGAAATCGATAGAAGCGATAGAGCCAACGGAAATAACAGAGAAAAATGTGCCGTCAGGGACGTATCTGGAGCCATTGTCTAGTCAAAACGACAAGCAACAAGAGGTGTTACTGGTCACGGACTCGTGGCGATTAGCCAACAAGTGTATGGTTGTGACGGAGACCTCGATGCCGCCTAGTCAAGAGTCATCCAGCGATAGCGTGTTCACTGATCCGGAAGAATTGGTCGTCGCGGCGGACGTGGCGAAAAAGGAAGCGCCAATGGCGCCGCCGGCGCTTCCGGAGGCGTTCGAGGCCATCAAGAGCCAGGAGGTCGAACGGTCTTCCATGTCGCCGCTGTTCGGTGAGTATACTCTTTTGTATATCTTCTCTCATGGTTGACCTCGATGTACGTGAAACGAGTGAAATGATGTACAGGATGCTCCACAATATGTGCTCCAGTTGAAAAAGTTTTTTTTCTTTTTAAGTTGATCCCAGTGTTGCTCGTTATAAATTTATTATTCGTGGTATTCGAGGAATCAAGGAGATAGTGAAAATGATCTCAGGTATTTCTTATGTTTTAATTACACGAATTTCTATTTTTACTCTTTAGCGACCTACTTTTTGAAAATCACTCTACTTCGAAATTTTTTAATAAGGGTGGTGTGTGAAAACATGGATTATTTTTGAGGAGTTACTCTGCTTCCAATTTTTCTATGAATAATGAACACACGAGAGGAAAGATTGTCTCCAATGTGTGTACTTGTTAGAAACTGAAGTACTACACGACACGTGTAGTATGATATATGGGACCACATATTTTGAAGCACGCTGTGTCATCTCAGCGACGAGGAAACGAGATGTACGTGGGCGCCTGTTGTGAGATGCTCGCGCGAATCACTTTGCAATGATGCAGAGCCGAGATTAATAGATGTCTGTCAACGATAATGGGCCATGATAAGGGTTATCAGGGAGGCGTGTCTACGCCACGTGTCTCGCTCATGTTTTTCGCAGTCGAGTACCGTCCACCGTGCGACGATGCTGCTCTTACACGCTCTCATTTCGCGCGTAAACTTGCCCGCGACCGTGTAAAATATTCATCCTGACACAGATTCAGGCATGTCGTTGGAAACACTAATTATCAAGATGGAGTTTCTTCCGGATTGGTACCGGTTCCAAGGTCGCCACGATGATGCGGAGCATCATGTTTCGGTTATAGGCAGCATCAATGGTCGTACGATTGGCAATTATCTCGAAGCTGTCAGAGGTTAATGCGTTTAGTTATCACGAGACCGTCACCGAATTACTGGAGAACGAAATCAAACGGCGAAGAACACGCGCGTAACGAGTTTCACGATTGAACGTAGAGAGTTTTCCCGTGAAATCGGTGATGCCTTGATCTTAAGTCTGGAAAACACCGAGGATTAGACAAGGTCTGATAAGAGAAGTCCCCGATGCCAGGCAAAAGTTTGAACGGCGCTGAAGCTATAAACGAAGTTGTCATAAGTTGCAGCAGAAACAGGGAGGATTGTACAGGTTCGATGTTTCTTTGGTTCGTCGAGTTTTGCTTGATTTCGAAACACGAATAATAGGGTGAGAACGCGTAGAAGAGAAACGAGAAGAGGATGGCGAGGGTATAACCGGTGTGTTTTAAAAAGTGTGTACGTTTTTTTATTGTTGCAGAACGAAGAATTGTTAGAACGTTGATAGCTGCACTGCCGGAACAGCTCAAGTCGATACTGACGGAAGTTGAGGTTGAACAGTTCGCGTCTAGAATCTATTCTAGATTGGTGTCTGATGGTATTATCGGTTCGATCACTATTGACAGTGCTACACAGAATAAAGAGTCCATAGTAAGACGAATTGTTCACGGTTATTTGAAGTTGTCGTCGCGACTAGATGAGACAAAGTGTGCGTCTTCTTCCAGGAAGATCACTCTGAATGCAGAGACACTCCATCTATATCGGTTAGTTTAACTTCGGAAGGGGTTGTTTCCGGCAAAGACAGACGAGACTCGGAGAAAGAATCGCTCAAGAAGGAGGTAGAACGTCTTCGAGAGCTCGCGAAAAATGCGGACAAGGCGACTCAAGGTAAATCCACGCAAACGTCCCCCACAGGCCTACTTCCGGAGGGAAGTTCCGACGACTCCTCGAAAGGAAGGAGTTCAAGCTCGCTTTTCGAGAGGCCTGTCACTCAGGATGCCTCTCAAGATCAGTCGACAGGCGTCACTACTTCCACGTCATCCAGGAGTAGCGTCAAGGACGCAAAAGTCACCGGAAACGACGCGATCGTTACACTGCCACCATGTTCTACAACGGCACAGACACTTTTGTCTCAACGAAGTATAACTTCGTTGTCATCGGTGCCACCACCTCCACCACCTCCTCCAATGCCACCTCCGATCTTACAACCTATGACAGATGAAATTCACGGAGCACCACCTGCTCCTCCGCCTCCAGCGCCTCCACCATCTCCAGCACCGTCAGTAGCAAAATTTGCAGCGTCTATACCACCTCCGCCACCGCCACCACCTCCACCACCATCTCTATCCTCGTCACAGACATCTCTAATCGGTTCCATACCTCCACCGCCTCCGCCATCGCGACCTCCACCTTCACCTATGTCATCGTCTTCTTCTGTTAGCGGAATTAGCGGTCCTCCAATTCCGCCACCGCCACCACCACCACCTCCTCCACCTTCGTCTGCGTCTTGGATGAGCTCAGTGTCGAGTGGACCACCGCCTCCACCACCTCCTCCGCCACCACCAACGCCTCTATCCGGCGGAATACCACCACCTCCACCTCCTCCACTACCTTCGACGCTCCTACCCACTGGAATACCTACACCACCACCTCCACCGCCGCCTATGGGCAGCATACCATGTGGTCCACCACCTCCGCCACCACCGCTTCCTATGCCAGGCATTCCAGGTGCTCCACCCCCTCCTCCGCCTCCTCCGCCGATTGGAAAACCTGGTGGACCTCCTCCACCACCACCGCCGCCAGGAGGAACCCAGGGACCACCACCAGGACCTTGTCCTTTACCTGCACCTCCTGTAGGAGGTTGGAACCCAGCTAGCAGAGCGTGTGAGTAACAGAACAGGACTTGTCACACTACCCTTTTGTCATTTTCTCCATAATTAGAGTGTTCTTCTTGCTCGTTTAGGTATGAGGAAGGAAGCTCTTTGTCCCGAGGTTCCTATGAAGCCTCTTTACTGGACCAGGATTTTGGTACCTGTGGTGCCAACAGAGCGTGGTTCCGTCGACGTTTCAGATTCAGTCGCACAGGTAATATTGTAGGGTGAAATTATCGTGTAATTTGTAATTTTGTCCCTCGGTTATGAAGGGCTAACACAAATGAAAAATTATAGTTGGTACAAAGATCTGTGGTTTGGTAGTATCAACTTGAAATTATTAAGAGTAATTTTAGCAGGTTCCACTATGGGCGGAGCTCGAGGAAGAGACAAACCTGGACATGAAAGAGTTCACCGGTCTGTTTTCTCGTCAAGTGACCGCGAGAAAGCCGGTCAAAAAAGCGGACGAGGCTTCAAAACCATCTAAACTACAGCCAGCCAAGATCCTCGACTCGAAACGTTCGAAAACTGTGGGCATTCTGGAGAAGAGTTTGCACGTGGACTTCTGTGAGGTGGAGAACGCTGTTTACAATTTGGACACCAGTGTGGTTAGCTTGGAAGCGTTACAACAGATATACGAAGTTGTAAGTGGTTAAAAAAACCATAGAATGAATCAATTTTAAAGAATTTAGATGATAATTATATTTTTTACTTAATTATTCACAGAGGCCGACGCAGAAGGAACTGGAAGACATAAAAGCCTTCGAAGAATCGAGCCCCGAAATGCCCCTGGATCGACCAGAAGTTTTCCTCAAGAAACTCTCCAGTATAAATCACTTTTCAGAGAGGATAGCGTGTTTGATGTTTCAAGCCGAGTTCCAAGACGCGATCTCCTCGTATTCGTCGAAATTAACGAATTTAAGAACCACCTGTGACTTCCTGCGTAACTCTAGTTCCTTGAAAAAAGTCATGGCGCTTATTCTTACACTTGGTAACTATATGAATGGCGGAAATAGGACACGGGGACAGGCGGATGGATTTGGTTTAGAGATTCTGAGTAAATTGAGAGACGTGAAATCGAACGTACCAGGAATTACGTTGCTACATTACGTCGTTAGAGCGAGATTAGATCAAGAGAAGGGTCATAATTTCGAAGAACCTCTGCCATTGCCAGTTCCTGAACCAGCGGATATCGAGGCAGCCTCGACGATTAATTTTGAGAATCTCTCCGGCGAATTGGAGAGGTTAGAAAAGGAACTACAAGGTGATTTTCTTTTTTTTAATTTCATATGTCAATGACGTTACCCTTTCCTTCTTTTCTAATTCAATTTTACAGCATGCACTTTGAAATGCAACACCGTAGTGGAGGCAGATCCTGAATCGTCAGCACCATTCAAAGATAAAATGGACTCGTTCTTCCGTGAGGCTGCAGCAGAATTAGTGAACGAACAGGAAGCCTTACTCGAGGCGAAAAACAAATTCAAGGCTGTGATGCAATTCTATCAGTACACGCCGAAAGGAAGAAACCTAGATGCGGCTGATCCTAAAGACTTCTTCGTCCTTTGGCTGAGCTTTTGCCAGGATTTTAAAGTACGCGATTCGCCATATATTGAAACACATTGTCAATCAATCGAGAGACCACATCATTTCGCAAAATTTGTCAAATAATTAAACATTCTTCAATTTTATATCATTCATTTTCTAATTATTCTATAGAAATCTTATTCGTTCGGTGGGCAATGTGTTGATAATCCTTGTTATTTATTAATGTATTCATATACCTGATCTCGCAGGATATCTGGAAGAAAGAGCAACAAAGAATAAGAAAGGAACGAATGGAGGAGATGCGAAAGAAATACCAAAGTAAAAACAAGGTGGAAAAATTGAAACTAAGCGCCACGGGATTGAAAGCACGGCTTCAGAAACTCTCACGCAAGTAGTGATTTTAGGTACACAGATCGGTCGGTTCGTGCGTTTACAACGAATCGAATTTAGTTGTTACTGGTCTTCGAGCGAGGATAATGATTACGGCTGTCGCGAGAACGAAGAGACAGCTCTTGGATCGATCGTCCGTTCCGTTCGATCCGTCCCAACTCTTTTGCGGCACTAATTTCGTCGAGTCTAACGTGGTAACGATTACTATCGCGTAGATACGGTTCGTTCGTATGAATCTGTTAATTATTGTACATAGTCATGTTGTTAAGTTTGCGTCTGATTTGTAAGTACGATTGTTCCGCGATGAAGATTTCGATGATTATACAATAATAAACGATACTTTTTACAAGAATCAACCTCGTTCTCCCTTTTCTGAGCATGCAGAACCTCTTCCTCTTTTAAATGTAGAAATAATCACGAAAGGGAAATAATTATTTTAACTCCCATGATTACTTTTTTTTTTTTTGGTGTCAAATGCGTGTGCGTTTGCGTATATTTTTTTTCCACTGCAATTAGTAGCGACGATACAGAACCTTCAAGTAAAGCGAAAACAGAGATTAACATTTAAGAATAGTTAATAGATTAATCGCATCATCGTACGAATCGTGCTATCGCGCGTTAAGTATCGCATCCTAAAACGTAAAAAAGAAGAAAGAGAGATAGATATAGATACAGAAAGAAGGACAGACAGACAGAGAAACGCTCGGAAAAAATGCCTTTCTGTAAAATATAGATTCGTCGTTTACAAAGCCCCCAATGGGTTATAATAATAAACCTGGTTAAATTTGCCGTTCTTTTTTTTTATCTTTCTTGCATTTCTTGGACGTAAGCGGCTGTATATTTCGACGTGGTATAATGAATGCGTTCTACGACGTCTGTAGGGCCCTTCCGGTTCATCCGTGGCGTCGGTTCGCTTCGGCAGGCAGGTACGAGTCGCGCGGAAGCGATTTACGGCGATAGACCTAAGGCAATCGTTTGCGTGTAGCGTAATTTGTGTCTTTTTTTTTTTTCTTCATTAGGAAACTGTCTTATTCGCGGAGTGGTTCCCGGCGCGATACCGACCCGGAGAAATCGAGCAATATGTACATAAATACGTAACCTCTTTTCTTCCTCAATTACTAAACGCTTCAACAATAATCCGTCATGTTTCTTTCATCACTGTTTCCGTTAGGTTTTTGTTGCTCTTTCCGTAGGGCCCCTTTCTATCAACAAACAAGACAGACGGACAGAGAGAGAGAGAAAGAGAAAAAATAAGAAGAGAAAGAAAACTGATTGAAGGTAACGGAACAACGAAATAGAAAATAGATCGATCGACATTTATATATACGTATATAAAGTCAGCGACGCGGGATCAAGCGTACGCCGTATCGTCGAATTCCATGATTCGTGAATACGCATACACCGCGGCGACATAGAGAATGTCTTTCTCTTTTTCTCCTCGAAACGTTCTTTTCCTCTTTTTCTCCACCGTACCTTTTTTTTGTATTTCAATTTTACTCGTGTTACGACCGGTAAAAACCTAGTCCCTACGGATAACGTAAAATTACAATTACGTTAATAATAATCGTTATCGCTAATCCTCGGTAAAGAAACTTATTACGAAACGGTTAATCGGTACACCTCGATTTACAACCGCGACCCAGTTTCACGGATAATTTCTCTTTTGGATCGCTTTGCAACGGCGTCCATTTCACTTCTCCCCGCGCCTGTATGCATTATGTTTTATTTATCATTCTTTTTTTTTTGTTTAGTTTCCTTTTTTACAAAATATCTCAATAGTGTTAAGCTCTTTCACTCGATTCGGACGTCCCCGAGAGATGCGGCTTCTCTATGCTCCGACGGTTAATCGAAAACCGTGATTAATAAATTATTCGTGTAAATCTCGAGGCAGCGAAAGCTAGCTACGACACGGAGAAATTTTCTCTCAGGTGGCGGCCTCGCATTCGAATCGTTATTACATATATTAGAATAACCTAAGCGTCGCGCGTCGACGTCCCGTCGATTCGATATCATCGACGATCACGTAGAGGAATTTTTTCTTCGAGTTTAGTTTGGCCTTCTGGTGACTACTATGTTGTTTCTCCACTATAATCGGAACGGTGCCCGTTGGTCGATCGGCGTCGGTTTGCCTTTTCGCTGGCTGCTCGGTGTCGTCGACACGGATGTGTCCGATGCGCCTGACGGTTTTCTCGACAGCTTCAGAGATGGCGGCAGTGGCGTGCTCGATCCGCTGGACGGTGTCCTTGTTCTATGGATAATTAGCACGAAGTGTTAGAACGAATTTTTTATGCTGTACACCGTTGGCAGAAAGTTTCCGACCAAAATAAAAGCGGATCTTAGGGATGTTGGAGTATTTGGACGAATTGCTGTAAAAATCCTTTGTTTTCAGTGATAAAATAGGACTTCCAGTTTCAAAACTTTAGAAGATTGCTGAACTGATGAAAATCAAGCTTTGAAGTATCTGGTTGAACGTGATGAGTGCTTCAGAGGTGTAAGAAGCCATGTTAAAATATGACAGTGGATGTATTTGCTGAAGTTTAAGGAAATAAAGAAAAAGAAAACAATGTACTCGTTAACATAATCAAAACTCCATTGACTTCACATGGAATTCATGTAGATCAGTTAGAATACTCAGCATTTTCATGCATAGAAAGTGATCGTAAACTTTCTGCCGCCATCAGTGTACTGTCGAACACGATCGATTCGTCAATGAGGATCGTTTTGCAATGATCGATCACGCGAATGAAAATACGCAGCCTGGTCGATCGGGTGCGTATTGATTAACCAGTACACAGTCCGTCTGGGTTCTTTCAGTACGGTACGCGTGATCACAACGACACAAGCGATAAAAAAAACCATAAAGAGTACAACCGAGTGTATACAACCGAGTCAGACCGAAACGATGATTACCTAGCTTGCTTAACGGCCGACGAGGTGTTAGTTGCTGAATTTGTACACATCGAGCTGCTCCTATAAGTGTTAGAAAAAAGACAGGACACTGGATTATTAGTAGGTTCGCAAGCGGTGCACGGTTAGACGGCCGTTAATGGGGCGAATACTGCAAATCAAAAACGCTAAATGCGATAATACTGAAGTCAAATCCATGAAAATTAACACACTTACGATCGTTACGAGTGATAATTTTCATCGTTACGTAATCGTTCATCGTCAATTACGGATGCCTCAGATGAACGAGTACATAGAAACGTGGCTTTGAAAGGGAATCAACATTAAAGCAAATTAACGAGAAAATTAATGTTGTGTGAAATTGTTAAAAAAAAAAACAAAAAGCACAAAGGACAAAAACGGAAGGGGAGACGAAAAAAAAGAGAAATCACTCCGGTAAATACATGCAAACGGAACACGATGCAGAAAAGTAAAGTAGAAGCGAGGCAAATCGGTGTTAAGTGCGGGAAAGTATTCGGCCATACCCGGTAGAATCGGTAGAAACCGTCGAGTGGTTGCTTTGCGTAGAATGAGTGGAAATATTGCTGGTCGTCGATTGTGGGGATTTAATATCCGTACCCACGTACACGGGGATCCTCGAGCGGCTAAATCATCACCATTGAATCAGGTTAATCAATCGACATACAGATACCTATATCTCTGTGCCTCATTCTCTATGACCCTTTCAAACATTTCCCCCTCCCCTTTTCTTTTTCTTTAATCAACCACGAATCCAAAGCACGATTAACTGAAGTTTCGCGAACCGAAAGCTCAACAGAAAAGAAAAGAGAAAAACAAGGGAACGTAAGAATAATGAAACACCTGCACCCACTGGCCGCGAGTATTGTGGCTAAATGGAAAATGTGAATTTTGAAAAGCTGTTAGAATGTTCCAGAGAGCAAGTTGCACCGTGTGATTCCGCCATGATACGCTATTATGAGTCGTGATTAAAAAACCAAGCTAAAGCCAATTTTTTTTTTTTTTTTTAACGGTCGGAGTCGATAATTTTAGTTTACCTGATCGGTGTGCCGACACCAGTCAGGGTTGGAATGCTCGAAGCTCTATGGATTGTGCCAAACCTAAAAAAATGTTATTAACCAAATTTATGTTAATCTTCGTTAACTGACACGTGAGTAAACGGTACGGTTAATACAGGCGTTGCTTCTAATGTCGCGATTATACTCTTCTCCAAATTCTTCGTTGAAACCCGAGTAACAAAAGAGAAACAAAATGGTAAGGTAACAAAATGCCGGGGGATAATGAGAAACAACGTTCAACATCATTCCAAGATCATAGGTTGTACGAGATGCGAGATAACGTCACGATACCATCACGATCTGTCGTTAATGTCTCTCTACCACGAATTGACGATGCGATAAAATCATCTAGATTCGACAAGATGCGAGTTAGTTGGTCGTAGGTAATATCCATGTCTCTTTTGTCTCAGATGAACACACGATGGGACACGTAATGAAGTTACGAACCTAGCTGGAACACCACTGGCAGGACTAACTAATCCAGTGGGTGTTCGTGGTCGTGAACTCGAACCGTTCACAGGTGTTAGTAAACGCTTTCCGGAGACGCTGTTGTGCCTGCTAGATGTAGGAGTGTTTCCTGTGGTGCTCACTGCTGTTCTTCGTGGAATTCTGCTCATATTGGTCGAATCGTCTGTAATTTGTTATAGAAAAAAAAAAATGAAATAAAAAACAAATATTTACATACATTACTTATAATTTTTTTTTATATTTTTCCAGATTATTACCAGTGCTATCTAACGACTGTGTGGAACCATAGCGACTCGGTGGCTTGCTACCTTGCCTAGAAGCAGGCCTACTACCTGGTCTACTGGTCGGTCTGGACGTTGGTCTTGACGCTGGTCTACTTGATGGACGACTACCGCCTATATAAAAATTTTAATAAAAAAATATTTAGTATTTGATAAATCAATAATAAGCTTTTCAAATTAAATAGAAAATTAACGTTTCGTAGATTTATTCACCTGGAGTCATAGTGCTCCTATAAGGAGTGCTCGTTTTCCTGGCAGTGCCGATCTTGAAGCAACTCTCGTTATCGCTCAGACTATCAGGCGTGCCGGCACTCAACGATGAGCGCGAGGCCCTCGATTGTCCCATGGGAACGCTCCGAGCGCTGCGTTCCCTCACCTACGCGACAGAAAGCTCAGCTCGGGTAAACGGAAACGAAAGAAAATTGGGGAAAAAAACACGTCGTTCTACCAGAGGAGCGAGTGTACACGCGGTAGAAACAGAGAGGCAAACAAACAGATAGACAAACAGCGAGGAATTTCTCGTTGAAATTTGTCGACGCGCGAGTGCGGCGCGTCGATGTTGTTAGTTCGTGGAGTTACTCGAACGAATCTTGAATTAGAAAGAGATAGGGAAATCTCTTCGAATTTTTTTTACCCATTGAAAATTTCCTTCTAATTCACGATTTTGATCGATGACATCGCGTGTACAAAGTTGATAATCTCGCGGTGCTGCTCGGTCGTTCGTTTACAACCTTTCAACGCCACCGTTGCGAACTAGAAACCGATCGATCGATCGATCGAAGGAAGAGTATATAGAAAATAAAACAAAAAAACCAGAGAGAGAGAGAGAGAAAGAGAGAGAGACCACCGTGGTAGTTCGATAAATAGAGAGAGTGATTTTTACGTCTAACGAAAAAACAAGATCCATGCAAACTTACCAGAGGAAGTTGGGACAGATAGAGTAGCTTATGGTGATTCGAAGTATCTCCGATCAACGCCACTATGCACGCACCAATACAGCAATACAGGAGATCGTTATGCACAGTATATCGATACAGTAGTTTTCACCGTATCCGCGACGCGCGAATTCGCGAGCAAAAATTCATTCTGTGAACGCTCGACGTCCTCGACCAATCGAATCTCAAACGAATCTTTCCAATCGACTAAATTATACATATTTTTTTCATTTTCTCTCGAATCGATCGAGGACATCGATCGTACAGAACAAAAGCTGGAAGAGATCCCGGTTCGTTCTACGGGGGAGGGGAGATCGATCCAGAGGCATCCAATCGAAATAATGTCGGCAAATCAGGCTGACGAACGTGAAAATGAAACGTAATAATAAACCCCGGGGAAACTCTATTGCTGCGAAACTTAAAACGAGATTGAACGGTTTACACACGTGTATTCAATACATGCGCTGCTCTTCTTTCACGAATATCGTAATCGCGTTAATCGACGTATTTATTCAATATCGTGATAATAAATGAAACGTCGAGAGAGAGAGAGAAAGCTAAGGCTACCAATTTTCTACCGCATGCATGTATGATTCTCGTAAAAGCTGCGATATATGCCATAGACTATTATCAATCGCGCTCGTCTACGCGATTATATCATCGAATATAACGATATTGCTGGGGATGCTGAGGGCAGCGACAGCGACAGCAGCAGCGCAAATTTATAAATTAAAAAAGAAATAGAAAGTAAGAGAGATTAAGAATTTGGTGGTGGGGATCGCGAGATCGGTTACTTCAGATATATATGTGTATATATTATGTACATATTATTATTTTGGGCGTTGAAATCGTGAACAACAGAGGCGGTTGTTCCCTTTGGTCGTCATATTGTACCGGGGAACTGAAAAGCGCACTCGAGGAAGACATATCACTCAAACATAAAACTTGAAATGAAAAAAGAAGAGAAACAAAAACCGCTGATAGAAAATCGATAGAGAAAAACAAAACAAAAAGTAAAGATAACATTTTATAAGAGACAGATATTAATTATTATTAGATATATATATATATTAATTATTATAAGTAGATATTTGGGTATAAACCGTGTCTCACACACCATTGACAGCAGAAATTATAGAGTAGACAGAGTTTTGTTTCTTATTTACCCAATGATAAGAGGGGGCGTGCATGTGGAGGGGATACGAGCACGGGAGGTCCTCCTTTTGCCTCAAACTCTCAAAAATCGGCGTCAGCTGGTTCATAAACTCCTCCGCTACACCATAAACGAAAAGGTTTAGGAATACACCGGTCGTAATTTGCGGTGAGAACACCGTTTTTTCTTTTCTCTCGTTTGTCCGCCTGATCGAGCGAACTTCATCACAGACCTTTCGACCGATATTCCATTCAAATTTTTGTTACAATCAATTTGCTCGTTTAACTGTTCTCAATTGAGAACATTCTCCTCGGTCGAAAGATCCATACGTTCGTCTCGTCGTGTGGACAGACCAAATCGAACGTCGAGGAGACTACAAAACTTGTACAGACTCGTACAAAATACAGAGAGATAGATTAGAGAGAGAGAGAGAGAGAAAAAATAGAAAAAAAAGAAAGAAAATAGAGAAGTAGAGTCTCGTGAAATCGCATCTCCTGAGGTGAGGTACTCTCTATTCCCTCTTGGCGGAAACAGCCGCCAAGGACTGTCTCGATTCACGGTACGACCCGTAGTTGATCCCGAATTCGAAGGCGCATCAGCGTGGCTAGGGGCTAATTAGGAATATTTTCTCTTTTCTTCTTTTGGGTTGGTATTAACCCAAAGGAATTTTAAGGTCGATGGAATCTTTCGATATGAACTTGGAAAAGGAATGACTGAAGCGACTACCTCGAAGGTGCGTGGCTGGACTAGGTAGCTCTATGTGCGACGGCTGCTACCATTTTTAAAGCTGTCATGCTTTTTTTTCATGCTGGGATATATAAAAAAAAAAGGTATAAATCCAAGAGGATGATAAAAATAGTCCCTGATTTTGACTGTCAGGTAGTTTGTACTTACCTAAGTAATACAAGATTGGACGACGATTCGAACGAGGCTAAGGCGAAAAGACGAGAGAAAGAAAGGGGACTAAAGGATCAAGCAAAGACGAAGTAGAATACAGAGAAAGAGATACAAGGAAATGATCATTCTATGCGTGCAACGTTGCGATCGATATCGAACCAAGGAACACTCCGCAACGTCATTCCCCCAATGAAGCATCGATCGGCTTTCAACGAACGATCCAGCGGTCCAGTATTTGCACTCGTTTCTCGTCTCGCGGGGAGACAAGGCGCGACTCGATGGAGCGATAGAGATATACGAGAGTATTAAGACTCGTTCGCATGACTACACGATATTCCAATACACCAGTGACAAAGTAATTCGTTGTAAAATATCAACGTATCTTTCAAAGTAAAAATACTTTTCTCCGCGTGAAAATCAGTCGTTGGTTCAACACTTGCGTATAGATTCTCGTCTACTCATGCGAATAGGCCCTTAAGGTTCCCTCATAAATCTGAATCATGACTACAAAAATTCGTCAAAATTAAAGTATCTTCAAGATTGTACTTTAATTCGAAGATGTAAGAATCGTGATTTAAATAAGATTTATGGGGGAACGAGAAGATTGGTGACACACACGTTACCTTGGTGATGGGTCCGGCATTCGCGGATGAGATTGGCGTACGTTGCAGCGTCGAGGTTGGGCTTGGCTTCGATCTGAACGCCGTCATAGTCTGGCTGACACCGTCCGCCAATATGAATTGCTCTCGCAGCTCGATATTCGTTCTTCCCTTGGCTACAGTGTGTTGCGTGCACGCAAGTTAGAAGGAAGGCGTTACAGGACATGTATGCCGGGTATTGAAAGAAATGG
>NW_017100161.1:4337178-4351676 GCF_001263275.1 Habropoda laboriosa
AAAATTGTTTTTTTTTATACAGACAGAGATAGTCAGATAGAGAGAGAGAAACAGACAGAGAGAGAGCGCAGAGAGATAAATTAACGGGCAGATATAGTATAGAGGGTACAAGGTACAAATCAGAGCGATCAAAGATATACAATATACAGTAGTACGTGAAGCGACCAGGTAATGTTACGCATTTTACAGCGGCGTTATCGAGTAGTCATGCGCGTAATCAACAGCGAAAAATAGCCGGTTTGGTTAATTGAATAATATGTGTGTGTGGTTTTTTTTAATTGTATAATGGTGTTGTGGTCAAGTGTTGTGCAGAGAGAAAGTTGGAGAAGAGATAGAGTAGAGAATGTACAGGTAGTTGTAGCAGTAATAGCGAGAAGGTAATATAGTAGCGACAGTAGCGGTTATAATATAGTTGCGACAGGCGATGGTAGGCGGCGCACGCGGTATGTCATGTGCGAGTGTACAAGTGGAACAAAAAAGAAAAAAAATACAGTGTGTTTTAGATAATGTTCGTTCGGTAATTCTTTTGGGGGGCGTTTGAATAAATAGTCAAGGGTAGTAACAAAATAATTAACGTTTCGAAACGCAATTGCGAGAAGTTAAATATGGCTTCCCATTAATATTAAACCGTTGAAAAATATTTGAGTGACACGTAGGATGGCATGCTAACGTCGTCGAAGTCGAAAGTCGGTTATTTGATCAATCTCAAAGTGCCTAGAAGTTCTCAAGTATCAATGTTCAGTGTCTATATTTACTCTGTACTGAAATTCAATTAAAGTTAGCAAGTAAATAAGGCGGGAAAAGTTGACTATCGACGTCGACGTTCAAATAAGGGCCAGACGACGCGGTTAAAGTGATACTTTGACAAACGGGGGAACGTTTATCGGGTAAAAAGTGGATCGACGTCCAGGAAATGGATCTCGTCGTTCCTGCGTATAGTGAAAGGGGGTAAAATGATTGAGATAGGTTAAGACGGTACTAATTTCAACGAGGTAAACGCGAGAACGATTCCAAGATTTTCGGTTAGAGCAATCTCAAACACAGAATCACCATGTTGCATGCCATTTTACACACCACACACACACACACACACACGCGCGACACTTTTGCATGACAAACGCGGGAAACACGAACACTAAGTATACACACAATAAGAAGTCGAACTCGTTGCGAGGAAGCAAACGTATGTACACGTACAAGATACGTATTCATGCAGGATATACGAAAACGTTCATTTCGTGGCCAGTACGATGTGAGAAACAGCTTTTTTGGTAAATAAAAAAATATTACAAAAAAATCATTCTTCTGAATGTACAATTTTTATCTGTGAATAAAAAAATGTTAAAAAAATGATCTCTTTTCCCCTATAATAGTGAAACGTACGGACCACGAGTATCAATTATTCCCATATAAAAAGATTCTCACCGAGCGGACACCAACCCTCATGTTGTTCCGGTTTGTTAGGGTCCGGTATCGGCATTAGAAAAACTTGACGAGTTAATCACGATATGAGGAGTTTAGTTGGTCCGTTTCTTTCCATATTTTATTGTTTGTTTTATAAAATATTCGAAAGCATGCAATATTCAATAAACTCGATGCGCAATTAAGAATGTAAATACACGTAATCATGTCGAAGAATAGGTTATGTCAATAAAGTTGTGCGCAATATATGAAAAAAAAAGAATGAAGTGACAAGATGTATTGATGGATGGAGATGGAGCATATTGTTAATTATTCATTAAGAAGGGGGAACAGGGCGCCAAGGGATTGGCAGAAGATGATCGACGTTAGTAACATACTAATGAACAAGCGATTACGGAGTCTCCTAATGTAACCAAGATACACTATGATCGCTATGGTAATGGAGAAAACGATCGCGTTCCACGAATTCGATCATGCGTAACTCATTGCAATAAAATCCAAACAAAACTGCTAAGGGGCAAAAATTTGTAAAAAAACGAATAAGTAAAGAACAGTCAGGGGGTTTATAATTCGTGGAACGAAGAATCGTTTACAGTTAGTGACCACAAGCTGAAAAATGAAAACCTAGCCAGAGTACGCAGGTTAAAAAAAAAAGACATTATGCGAAGCGGAGATCGCTAGTAAAAAAAAACGAGCGCACGCTTCTTCATCTTCTGCTCATGTACACGGTGTTAAATAAACTCGTTCTAGAGTCTGTTAATGATTAGTCACGCTCACACTTTGTACCTCAGGAGCTGAGATCGTACACGTATAATAAATGTATATATGTATATAGCAGCAACAAAAATGCGACACATGAAGAGATAAAAATGAATTATGATCGCGCGGGAATTAATGAGGGTTCGTTAGTGAGACACAATTTAATGAATGATCTTCTTCGTTCTTCTTTGTTTAGTATTATACTCTACTTTCTTTGTTAGAAGATTATTTTATTTTTATCAATGAACGCGTTATTGTACGAGCAAACATTTATTTCCGAGGCAGCGGAAAGCGATCGAGTTCGATTCTCTTTCGAAAATATTTGTTTTAGTAAAAGGGATCGAAAAAAAAAAAAACGTAAAGGTAAAAAGCACACAACGTTAGTGAAAATATTTCCAAAAAGTAAAACGTATCAAATTCAATCCCACACGCGTGTCTAGACGGTAAAGAAACATAAACGCGTTTTAGCTGCCTCTTTGGATGGGGACAAGGGGCTCAGGGGGAATAGTGAAAGATTATTCGTTTTTATATTCGAGAATCCGTCTAATCTGTGTCGCGTTCAAAGGCAGACAGGGACGAGACGGAACGGTCTTAGGGAAGTTTGAAAGTTCTGTTTGTAAAGACTCGTTGTTATATAATAAAACAAAAAAAAAAGGAAAAAGAAAAATACATAAATCCCGAACACATCGATTTTGGCGGTATAATTCGACGGTAACGGAGTAGAGAGAAAGAAAAAGAGATAGATTAAATGGGAGAAACACTCACCGCGGCAAGGGTCATTTTTTAATAGAAATTCGTCCAAGGCTACCCATCCACCACCGACTCGTACCATTACGGTCGATCGTAGAATTCGAACCAATCGTAATTTCTGACTGTCTCCGAACTGGAAACAAAAGAAAAGAAGTATAAGTTTCTCGTATTATAAAATAAAATATATATTCCAAGACATCTCCTATACCCTGTATTTTCCTTCGCCAACTTGGAACACGCGGAATTTCTGGCGACAAGTACAAAGCATCACCAATCGTTTCACTTCGTCGTGGATCTTATCGGTATCGTTATATGTCCTACGTTCCTCCCAGTCTGGTCTCAAAGCAGCGATGAACTCCTTCCAATCTATCAGTCCTTCACCATGACGATCGAACAAGTCCGCAACTGCTCCCATTTCCAACCTTGACGTCTCGAATTCTATGGAAATAAATCAGGTTTACGATGGTCCATTTCGATGTTCAACCTTTCTCTACAACTTTATTTGTAATTAATGAATTTACTGGTGTTCATGATTCCTTGAATGAAGTCCTCACGAGGAATCAGACCGTCGTTGTTCTTATCCATCTTCCTGAAGAGATCTGTCAGTCTGGACTTCTTGTGGTTCATGAATTTCAAGAACTACAATGAAAGAGTAATATTAGTAGAACCAGAAGAATGTAAATTATGAGTGATGGTAGACTTTTTGTACTTTAATAAACCTACCCTCTTACGCCAGTCTTCCCAGCTGAAGTTAGCAACACGATCCAGCTCCTGGATGTAATTATACTTATCCTGCAGGCGACGTTGACGCTCCCACGCCAGCATCCAAACATGTCTCCACCTGTCCCAGAGAAGTTTCACCCTTGGGCTACGGAACTCCAGCTCAGCGCCTTTGCTATAGACGAACAGACAATCTCGTTAGCACTTTCCATCGTGAAAAATCGTATAAATAAAGCGCGAGAGAAGCAAAGGAAGCTTATGAACGAAGAAATCAATCACCATAAAATTTCAACCCTCGAGAAACTTATCAGATAAAAGAAGAAGAAGAAGAGAAATGATGGAAAAATCTAAGAGAGAGAGAGAGAGAGAGAGAGAGAAACAAAACGAAAGTTTAAAATGAACTATATAGAGAATCTCGTTGATCAATGACGATCGACTGAACCTCAATGAAACTGCAAAGAAACAAGATGAAGAATGAAGAAGTATTAGGGGAATCGTGAAAGCAAAGCAACGGGCTGATTAGATATAAGATCGAAGTATGGATGGGAATGACGAACCTTCCTTTAGGTGGGAACCGTGGGCCGATGTGCGGCAACGAATCGGGTGTTCTGTCACGACCTGGGCTGGCTCGGCTAAACAGGAACATGCGTCACATCACTCGACACTTCTACTAAACAGCCGCACGATAGAACTCGCGCTTCTCGTGCAACCAATCGCTTCAGTCCCGAGTCAGCGATCGATCTTCGGTCTCCTTACGGGATCGAGCGAATGGAGGAAAGGGGGAAGAAAAGGAGAATGGGCCTCATACAATATTATTTAAAATTATGAAAATTATTTACATTTTTTTTATAACTTGTATGTCAAATAAAAAGAAAATAATTAACATTGCGAACTGTTTTTGTACGTAGAGACCTGTTCTCCATTCTTGTACGCCTCGGATGCGCTTCAACTGAACGTTCTTACTCGTTTCCTCAGACTCAAGACACTCTATCACATTCCATGCTGCTACTGTATAAAACGAACCGATTGGACCTTGACAACGCACCTTTCAACACGGACCCAGTTGTCCTCGTGGACGTCAGCGCTCTATCGTTATCAAAAATTCACGCAGAAGATAAGAAAAAAAAATAAAAAAAAATAACTAATAATAACTTGGAGTAGAGTATCAAACGCAACACATGCACGGGCAAGTGTAACTTTTCAAACGACAAAGCGCACGCAAACGAAATCGAATGGAAAAGGGAGAGAGAGAGACAGAGAGAGACAGAGTGTACGTTTTAGTTGTGTGAACCAAGATTTCGAGAAGCAGATAGGCGAGTGTCGTTCATTCCGGCTACCTCGAACGAAAGATGATTTACGACGAGCGCAATCCTTGGCGATCTTCACGTTTTGGTACTCGCTAAAAGAATTTTGGGACCAGAGATAAATGGGTGAGAAAGAATGTGAACGTACGTTGGTGCAGGTGACTTAGCCTTCGATATCTTCTTCGTGTCTTTCGTGGGTTTGATCTGTCTGGCCTTGCAAACACGATCGACTTCGTTCTGTCTGCGACTGGTGTTCTCCATGAATTCTCTGTGATCTGCGATCAGCATTTCTAAGGTGGCTTTATCGTCTGGCAGAGGTTCAGCCTCGAGAGCGTTCAAAGTGTTCTCTAAGCCCTCTAGCCATGACAATAATTCCTCTAAAAGATTGTCGAGGTCCTGAAAAAAAAAAAAACATGAAATACTGAAGGAATTAAGGATTAGAAAAAATAAATAAAATAACTAGATTTTTACTTGAAGTCCTCGCATATGGTTCTCCAACCTCTGGTTTCTCTGCTGCGCCCAAGTGGCAACCTCTTCCCATCTCGACTGAATAATTGTGATCCAATGTTTGATAACCAATGCTCCATCAGGATGAGCCTTAGCAAGAATCATATGAGCTAACTCCAAAGTTTGGTCCTTCTCAACCTCCTTAGTACGTAATTCACGCAAGAACTTCTCGTGTTCCATCAATTGATTCCTACTTTCTTGCTCGTCTTCTGGCAACTGTCCAGCGAATCTCAACTTCATCTCAGCGTCACTCAGCCACTCTAGAAGCACGTGAACAGCCTTGTGCAGGCGTTCAGCTTCTCTGAGGGCATCTTCCAATCTTTCAGTCTTGTCAGAGGACAATCTAGTTACCGTGTCCCAAAGATTGTTCAATTCAGCTAATTGAGAGTCAATAGCAGAAGCATCATCCGGTGTAGCCTTGCCTAAGAGCTCGCGACCAGTTTTGATCACAGACTCCATCTGCGAGGCTCGAGATTGTAAGTCCTTTTCGAAGGTCTTGTGCTGTTCCACTAAATTCATTACAGTGTCTAAATCACCATGAAGCGGTCCAGTGTTCGCCAGTTGTTTCTCAGATTTACTGAGCCATTCCAGTAACGCCTGAATCGCATCCTTAAACTGTCCAGAGAATAACAATGCTTCTTCAAGCTTCCTCTGCCTGTCCACGCATTTACCACAGATGGTGGTCCATTTGTTCTTCAGCTCGTTCAACAATTCCTTCAGTGCAAATTCGTCTGACTTGGGAGCTTTGTCTTTCAATGATTTTCCACTCTTCATGGTGGCGTCGTAGGTTCCTTGTTTAGCACTCAGAGCCTTCTGCAATTCACGGTGTTTATTCAGTCTAGTTTTGATCTTCTCTGGATCGTTTCCTCCAAGACCACCATCTCCAGCAACCTCGTCCAAATTCTTCTCTGTCTCGTCTAACCAGTTCATCAAACTAGACCAAGCATCATGGAACTCTCTAGCTTCTTTGTATCCATGATCCAAGGCTCTTGTTCTCTCTGCAGACTTAGAGACTACCCTCTCCCACCTGTGTTGCACGCTTATCAACAAATTTTTGATTAGAATCACGTCCTGTTTCTGCGAGAAGTATTTTAGATGAGTACCCTTCTTGTCCAGGTTCAACATAGTCTCACGATGGACGCCAACATCCTTCTGGAACGCTTTATGTTCCTCTATCTGACCAAGAATAGTCTCCATTACCCTGGATACTGGTTTCAAATTAGTCAGAATCTTTTCTGCGTTAGTTAACCAATCGACGAACGCCTGGAGTGCATCGTGGAACTCTGTAGCCTCCTTAAGAGCAATTTCTAACTTGATCTTCTTATCACTGGCACGAGCAGTCACGTTGTCCCATCGTTGTTTCAAGGTTCTCAGATTGTGGTTCAATCCACCTGCACTGCTGGAGTCTGCACGTTTCAAGTACTCCTGTCCCTGTTGAAGAACAGTCTCTACCTTAGGACGATTCTGTTCGAGTTCGTTGTACACTTCCATGAATCGTTCTAACTGTTCCGAAGCTGTCTCTGGTAATCCTCCAACAGGTTTCGAAGCTACTATAGTATTATCTACATCACCAAGCCAAGACAGAAGATCTTGTATCTCAGCGGTGAAGGACTGAGCCTCCCTGAGTGCATCTTCCAATTCTCGTTGCCTATCAGCTGCACGTTGCAACAAATCTCGCCAACGACGATTCAGCGTGCCTAATTTCTCTGCTGTTGTCGAAGCTTCTGCTGTTCCCTTTCCATCTTCGATTAATTGTCTTCCAGCATCGTTCAGGGTGTCGACACTTGTTTGATGAGCTTGAATATCGTTCACAAGTACTTTTAATTTCGCTAATTCTACTTCTATCACTTGTGGATCTCCAGCCACAGCTTTCAGGTTGTCCAACGTGAGGTCTGTCTTCTCTATCCATACTAACAACTCATCTAGAGCATGTTGGAATTGTCCTAAGCGTAATAATGCGTTCTCCAAGAGTCTCTGCCTCTCCACCAAACCTCGAAGTAGTCCATCCCATCGTTTATTCACTGCACCAAGCGGTTCCTTGATTGCGGCGGCTTGTTCTGACGATGTTCTCTCAGTTAGCTCGGCAGCTTGTCTGAAATAGTATGAGAAGGAGTTGTAGGATTTATAAGAACGATTAAAGGAGAGTTGTACGCGTCGATGTGAGAAAGCGTACACCATGGGAATGCTTGTAATAGGTGCGTCGACCATTGTTTAAACTTGTACGTTTAAATTCCGCATGTTTAGTCAAGATGAACACAGGTTCGACGAGTCTACGGGAGAGGAGCTATACTGAATTATTTTGAGGAGCCACTCTTTGATCGCCATCAAGATCCCATCGTTTAATTTAAAAAACAAAAAAAAAAAACTGTGACATCCAGTTGTCTCAAGGACTCTCTATCCTTACTTCTACGTTTCCTACGGCGTTTTTTTAAAGAAAAAAAAAAGAAGTGGCATTCGATCTTGAAGACATCGACAGAGCTGCTCCTTACTATAATTCGCCAGGAAAGCCGTGAACTCCTCGAGTCCCCGGCCAAGTACCTACGATACGGTGTTTTGTAAGTAGAACAGGCACGTCACGAGCCAGGCAACAGCCAAGGCAGCCAGACATGCAGGCAAAAAAGTACATGTACGTCCGTCGATCAAACACTGTTCGAAACTCCAACCAAGATGTCAGACAGTTAGCGATTCCAATTATTTGACCTTAACTTGGGGGGTATTACGACACTTGTTACGGACGTTATGTGTGATTAAGTGGGCTTATGAAGGGCGGTAAATTCCATTCCGGTAAACCTGGATCTATATATTATCTATACTCGAAGGTGTGATCATGTAATAAGAGAAAAAATGTTTGTATAGAGTGTTTTTTTAAGCCATGCTCTAACTACTGCAACAACACAGAGAGAGGTTGACTTGCCTTGTCAGACTCCTATGCGTTCAGGAACCGGCGCGGAAAAAACAAAAATTTGGGATTAGAAATCTCGCTGTTTTAATAACCATATAGTGGCTGTCTTCGGTTATTGGTACAACAACTGAACAATATTAACGACGCGAGGGGCGAGAGACGGACAGATACAACTGTTCACAGGTGAATTGGGAACATTTAGTAGTCTCCTGTTGTGTGGAGCACAACGTTCATGAGGAACGTGTCAAACTTTCGGTGAGAAAATCTCAAAGAGAAAAAAAAAAAAAGAAAAAAATTGAGGGGACCAACCACAGATAGAGGGAAGAATCGCATCTGATTACCTGTTCAGAGCTTCGACCTTGACCATGTGAGGATCTACTTCAGCTTTGAAATTGGCCAATTGTTTGATCTGTTTCTTAACTTCGTCGATGTCACTTCCAAGTGGTCCCATTCTGGCGAACTTCTCCTCAGCTTCCTGTAAAAATTCTAACAAATCGTGCAGAGTCTCGTGGAACTCCATGGCTTTCTCCATGGCGTCTATCAGGTTCTCCTCTCGCCTGGCATACAGAGCAGTAACATTGTCCCATGCTTGATCCAAGTCCTCGATGTGTTTCCTCACTTCTGGTTTGTCTGGTTCACCACACAGACCCATCAACTCGTGACCAGAAGCCCTAACTTGCTCGACGTCCGGTTTAGTCTGATCAATCTCGTGTCTGATCTCCTGCAGAGCCACTTGTTGCTGTTGGATAGCGGCTGGCTGAGCTGCTGGAGGTGCCTGACCTGCTAGAGCATCTTGAAGCTCTCTCAGAGTCGACATTACTCCGTTCAATTCTGACCAGAACTTCTCTGCAATAGCCAGAGCATCGTCGAGAGTGTGTCCTCTATCGTTGGTAGCTTTCTGCACGTCGCTCCATAATTTGTTGAGTTTCTCCAACTTCCGTTTGATGTCTTTCACAGCTGGATCAGCTCTGTTACCTGCTTTGCTGATCACATCGTCAGCTGCTCTCCTCACAGCTGCGTAAGCTTCTGATCTGTGAGCTAATTCGTCTATCAAAGCACAGTTCTCCTCCATTTGATCCCTCAAACGACCTGGATGAGCGCTGATAGGTTCTGCGCCGTTAACTTGATCAGCTGTGGATGAAAGAGCACGTAACATTCCTTCGAGTTTATCGGAGAATTGTGAGGACTCCTGGAGAGCCTGTTCCAGGGTCTGTTGACGACTTCGAAGTTCTGCTCTGAGGGCTGCATACCTAGCAGTGTCTGCTTCAAGAATATCCTGTATTTTGATACCTTCTTCTTCGTTGCAAAGCTTCAATAAAGCTTCACCGGTCTTGTTCAATTTTTCTACTAATGGTTTGTGCTCGTTGATACTCTGCATCAGCATCTCGTTCTTGTCCTGTTGGGCAGCTATTAGGTCAGGTCTTAAAGCAGGCATAGGAAGCATGGCTACTTGCTGTTCAGCTTCTTCTAACCAGCTCACTAAACCAATGTGCGTGTCGCGTAGATGTTCAGCCAATGGTAAGGCCTGTTCCAGAGCTCCAAGTCTGTCTGCTGATAGACCAGAGACAATTTCCATGGTTTCTCTGAGGTCGTCCATTTTCTCTCGGATGGTTGAGGTGTCCTCGTGTTGGCCATTTTCACGGATAACCTTCTTTGCTGTTGATATAACGTCTCTTACACGACCTTTCTGACTGGATATGTCGTCGTTGAGGGCTTTGTGTTCCTTCAGTTGGACTCTGATGATTTCTGGTTCGCTGCTTGGTGGTTCTGCCTCTCTCAGTTGATTATCCACTTCACGGAACCACTCTAGTAGATCGTCAATGTCACCGATAACTTCCAGAGAACGTTGTTTGCTAAGCTGAATTCTTTCAGCCTTTCGTTGAATTTGTTCAGCAATTGCGTCGAATCGCCTGTTGTCTCTGGTGACTAGACCTTCAATAGTAGCGGCGCCTTCACCTGGCGACAATTGAGACAACTGTGGTCCTACTGCGTTGATTTTATCTAAAACTGGTCTATATTCTGATATCTCCATTTCTAATCGCACAATCTCGTCTTCGCGTGGTTCGGCAGATTGCAGAGCTGATTCTGCAGCCTGCATCCAGTCCATCAGACGATTATGGTTGTCGTGGAATTGTTGGACAAGTGGTAAAGACTCTTGGGCGTGTTTCAGCAAGTCAGAACCACGACTGACCAAATCGTTGAATCTTCGCTGTAAGGAATCGAGTTTGTCTTTCAATTGAAGAGCTTCATCGCTGGAGATGTGCTTCATTAATTCCAATCCAGCGTCTGTGGTACTGTCTACTTCGGTTTGCCGAGTGGAAACCTCCTCGGTCAAATCAGCAAGATCTTCCATTTGCTGGAGAAGCTTCTCTGTATGCACTGCAAGGACTCTGTACTTGGACAATCTGATCTCCATGCCCTCCATCCAGGCTTGAAGCTCTTGGTAACTGAGGACCAGGTGACGTAAACCCTGTCTTGATCTTTGGAGTAAGCTACCAAGTGCCTCTGACCTTTCAACCAAAGCAGCATACCTGTCAGCTGCATCCTGAAGCTTATCAGCCAGTAGAGCAGCTTCATCTTCGCCCACCAGAGCCATAAGTTGACTAGCAATCTCTGTGAGTTCACTGAAATCTGGTTTCCTTGATAGAATGTCTTCGTGAAGGGCATCGTGTTCTGCAACACGTTGCTGGATCTTCTCCTCATCAGTTGGAACAAGCTCCATGTCTCTGACTCGTTTCTCAGTCTTGTCTAACCAGATTGCAAGTGGTACCAGTTTGTCTTGGAACTGTTTGGCCACTCCCATTGCTTGTTCAAGAGCCTCCATTCTCTCAGCTGCACTCTCTGTCAGATTATCGAACCTTCCCACTAATTCTTTCAATTGTTTCTCGATCATCTTTCTTTCCTTAGGATCTGCTCCAGCAGCCACTTCCTGGCCCATGTTGTACAAAGAGGACATTGAATTTTGTCTGTCCATTAGCATCTTCTTCAGGAATTTCTGCTCCTGTAATTGTGCTTTGACTACCTTATAGTCAGATGATGGTGGTTTCTGATTGGACACCATTTCTTCTGTGTCTGTCAGCCATTTCTGGAGACCTTCCAGAGCCTCCTGGAACTTTCCAGACTGGAGCAATCCCACGTCCAATCTTCTATCTCGTTCGTTGAGTCTGTCCTTCAGATCGTTCCATCTCTCGTTCATTCTATCAACATCCTTCTCGATATTTCCAGTGTTAACGTCACGACCAGCCGTCTGTATTAACGCCTGACCAAGAGAATTACACTCCTCAACAGAACGAGCCAATGGTTCGATCTTATTCATCTTCAACAATCTGAAGTCCTCTTGTTGAGCCTTAATGGATTCCACTTCAGATCCAACAGGTTTGAACTTCCTTACATGATCATTGGCATCCTCAATGTCACTCATGACTCTCGTGTGCGCTTGATAGAACTCTTGTAACTTGTTCAGAGTGGTAGTAAGTTCGTCGTAACGGTCTCTAGACCGATCATCCAGCTTTCCAACCTGTCGTTTCAGCCCAGCAACCTGTTCTCTGGTCGCCACAGCATCAGCCGCGAAACCATAATCGACCAAACGTTCTCCAAGACCTTCTAAGTCAGTAACTTCCTCGTACAGACGAGTCACCTTGACCGTTACCTTCG
Source organism: Habropoda laboriosa (assembly GCF_001263275.1). Taxonomy (NCBI): domain Eukaryota; kingdom Metazoa; phylum Arthropoda; class Insecta; order Hymenoptera; family Apidae; genus Habropoda; species Habropoda laboriosa. The sequence goes on from NW_017100161.1 coordinate 4,349,197, forward strand.
TTGTCTCTTCTATCTGGATTCGTACGATCTTGATTTCTCTGCTTGCTGCTTTCATCGAGTCCATCTCCTTCTCGATACTGGTGATCTGTTGACTAATTGTCTTGACGTGATCGTTGAACTGTGCAACCGCAGTAGCCGCGCTCTGTAGTTCGTTGCATCTGTCATCCAATTTAGATTGTAGATCGTTGATTCTATCGGTCAGGTTGTCTACTTCATCTTGTAAGTGCGTTGCATCCACTCCTTGCTCGCCAGCCTTGTTCATCAGGTCGTTGGCCTGTTGTTTCACGCATTGTAAAGGCTTCTTCAGGTTCGTCGTCTCTTCTCGTAAACTCTGTAATAAAAAATGTCACTTGCACATTGAGTATCGAGTGATTTTTGCAATGTTATATAGTTCTTTCAGTAGATCAATTAAAAACCTTTATCCTATCGAGAAGCTTCGGGTCTTTGGCCGCTCCACCGAGGGCATCATGGGACGCCAATTTATCCTCACAACGCTGCAAGCCGTGGCGTAGTTCTCGTAGATTTTCATTGAAGTCCATTAAGTGCCTTGCAGTATCCTCCAGAGACTGTGTCCTTGCTATCAGATCTGTAACATTCATTAAACCATTCGTGTACATTAATTCAACAATGAAAAACATGCAATAAAAGAATGATTGATTGATTAAACTTACCATTGTTCAATTTGTCCCACCTGGTCTTCATGGCACCAAGCTCATTCTTAACATTCTGTTTATCTATATCACAAGCTCCAAGGAAGGTCTCTCCAAGAGTCTTGTTATTTTCAAATTCTCCAGAGTGCTTCCAGACCTCGTTTCTGAATGAGGATAATTCTTTCAATTGTTTCTCTATGTCTTTACGTTTGAAAGAAGCTGGTTTCAGGCACTCGAGTCTATCTTCAGCTTGTCGTAGCCATGGTAAGAATGCGTCTTGGGCTTTGTAGTACTTCTTACAATGTTCCGCACATGTCTGCAGTTTGGTGTGTCTGTCGAGCATGTCCTTCTTCAGACGATCCCATTGTGATTGCATCTTGTCTAAATCACGCTGCAGAGATCGGTTCTCGGTCTTCTGAGATCGCGTCAACATGTCTCGACCCTTGTTCAGGAGCATAATGACTTCGTGCTCTTTGCCCATTACGTTTCTATATATGGGCTGTAAACAAAAAAGAAATTTATTTTTTAACATACTTCTTATATTAAAAACATTTTGAACCCTTATTAAAATTAATAAAGCTCTTACCTCATGGTGGTCGAGTTGTTGTTGCAAGACATCCTTGTCAGCGGATACCAAAAGCTTCTCGGACATGTTTCCAAGTTCATCAGCGAGCCAACCCAAGGTTTTGGTACAGGAGGCTTCAAACTGTCTTCCATCTCGCAGATTGCCCTCTATCTCAGCCTTCTTGTGGTCCAATTTCTTTTGCAAGTTGTTGTACATTTTTCCAACTGCAGCCAATTTTCCATGAATCTCAGATTTAGAAGCTGGATCACTCAGAACTTCGCACAATTGGTCTCCAGCTGCCTCAGCATCGGCCAACAAAGGTCTTTGACCTTCCAGTTGCCTCTCAAGATTCTCAATCTTGCGCAATTGATCTTCAGGATCTTTTTCAAGAGTCAATTCATCGAGATTATCTGAAATTGCTTGCAAAGCGTCACGCAGACGGTTCAAACTTGCGTCAAATTCGCGGCTGGTGTCAACTGCGTCACCCAAACTTTGCGCCCTCTCGTCTAAACGAGCCAATTGGTCAGACCATTTGTCCAAAATGGATCTTAATTTGCTATTTGTTCTTTGGCCATCAGTGGAGTCAGTTCCTATGACTCCCAAGATATTCTCTCCAACTTGAATCAAGTGATCCAACTGAGGTTGCTGAGTACGGAATTCTTCTCTCAAAACTTGAACCTGTTGAACTTGACTGGCTACCATTCTGGGATCAGCAGAAATAGGTCCCAAAGCACTCAACATTCTTTCCTTAGATCCTAACCACGACGCCAGACCCTCAGATGTATCATAGAAGTCTTTCACGTCATCCAAGAACTTTATTCTATTCTTGCAACGTTCGCTAAAGGATCTCCATTGGCTGGTAACATCTTCCATCTCGTCATTCAATCTGTCTACGCCATCTGCTCCCTTTTTACGTCTAACCAAGTCACGTACTTGAGTTCTGGTGGTGTCTAGTAGCGATTGTTTTTCGTACATCTCCTCAATAACGATCTTGATCTGCTTGGCTGTCTTGTCTGCCTCCTCTTTCGTGCTTGGCATAGTCTCTTTAGGTATTTGTCTCTGAATCTGTAAACGTAAACATTTCTTTATAGATTTAATCTTATAGAGTTAATCTTTAAGTCAATATACGCTACCTTCTCTAAGAACTGAGAAAGCGTCTTCAAGTTGTCCATATGCCTCCTCAACTCGTCCCTCACGTTGTCCAGTTCCGTTTGACGGTCGGTAAGACGAACGCCCAGCAATCCGTATCTATTGTTGATCTCTGA
>NW_017100161.1:4351785-4373736 GCF_001263275.1 Habropoda laboriosa
GTCGGCTGCTGAAGCCGCTGCTACCACCTGGGGAGACCGGACTTTGAGCAGCATACAATTTAGCGGGAGATGGTGAGCGACCGTCTTGTGACATTCGTCGTACTACAAAAAAAAATTGAAAAAAAAAAGTCGTGTCAGTCGAATGAAAAATACGAACGAATCTTTGATGATAAGTTAGAAATGATCGCGGTGGAATGAAGGTGTGGGGATGAGTGCTATTTATAAAATGCTAGTAAGCAGCAACGGTTGTATAACAATCCGAAGGATTAACAGGGAATGGGAGTCACTAGTATGTACCTGGTCTCTTAGTTGGACTGGTACTACCGCGACGACGAGTTGGACTCTCAGTGCGTTCTTTGAGCAAGCCATCGTATGCAATTCCAAGGTCGTTCACTTTGTCCACAGTATTACCGTAATCACGGTACTCTTTCTGAATAGGTTTCAATTCATCAGCTTGTCTCTTTAATTTTTCTAAGTCAACAGCTACAGGTTCTAATCTTTGAACCTTGTTTTCGGTACGTGTTAACCAATCAATGACTTGGTCACGAAGTTTCTCATAAGCAGACAATTGTTCGGCTCTGGATTTGCTGAGTCGTTGTTTCTCATCGATTAGATTGTTAACTTCCTTCCATTGAGATTCAAGCGCCTTAATCTTGTCTCTGATAGGTGCAGCATCAGTGACGTCCTTCTTCGAAATCAGATTCTTTCCATTGCGAATCACGTCTTCAAAATTAGATCGTTGATCTTCACGTTTATCCATTAGGTTCGCCATTTTGATCTCGTACTCAGCAACGTCCAATTTGTTCAAGTCTCTCGATTCTAACGATTCGATCATATGAGCGCACCAGCCGTCGAATTTAGTAGCTTCAACGAGGAAATCGCTGAGAGATTGTGCAATTTCGTCCAAGAATTCACCCCTGCGCAAGGATTTGTCCATCAGCTTCTCGAATCTTCCCTGGACGTCCTTCAATTTGCTCTCTATGCGTTTCGCAATTCTTGCATTACTGGAATTCGTTAACAGATCACGAGCACTGCTGGCTACCGCTTCTACACTCAAACGATGACTGTCTAAGTCTGCTTGAAGCAGACGCTGATCCCTCTGTTGTTCTTCCAGGCGTTCTTTTTGTAAACTGGCGGGTCGTTGAATATTTCTGTAAGCAAGAGAATCATCATATTTATATTAATTCCTTTACCAAGTCAAATATGTGTTCCTGAACATCGTTACATACTTGAACTGGCTCTCGATATTGTTCAACCAAAGCACCAAGCTGTCCAGTGCATCTTGTACCCCCTGACTTCGAACAAGCGCTGCATCCAGTTCCTGACACTTTTCACCAATGGCATTAGTCAGCTGTCTGTACTTGTCTTCCAAAGCTTTAGCTGGCTCTTCCAACTCGTCCACTTCCTTTGGTGTCAGTTGTCCATCCAAAGACCTCAGAAGAGCCTCAACAGTAACCTTTACGTTCTCAACTAAACGCTCGTTAGCTAACATCTCGTTGTTAAGTGCTTTCGCCTTGCTCAATTGATCTTCCACTTGTTTTGGCTCAGCTGCAACGGTTTCTGAGATAGCTCTGTGTATCTTTGGTTCAACTTCCTTCAGCCAGCTATTAGCCTTCTCAAGAGATTCACGATAATCTCTCTGCCTTCCTCCGATACCAGAAAGCTTGTCAGACAACGAATTAGCTCGTGATAATAAGTCCTTGTATTGTGCAGTGACTACAGAGACCTCGCCACGTACAGGAGAGTCCTGACTGGCTATAGGTTCTTTATGAGGCAGTCTCTGTGGCAAACTGGTTCGGAATTCATTCAGAACATGTAAGAATTCTTTGCTCTCGTCTACGAATTTCTGTGCAGCCATTGTGATGAATCTAAGATCAGCTTGGTGCGCTATGACATCGCTGATGAAGTCTCGCGTGGAGTCCGTGCTGCTATTCAGTCTGTTCAAGTCTGATAAGGAATGTTCTTTCTCTTCCAACACTCTTCTTGCATTGTCTAACCAATGAGAGAACGTAGACAACTCATTCCTGTAGAATAAACAATTAATTATTGTTAGATCAAACACGGCGATTAAAAACTGAAGAATCCCTCTTTCAATACTGACTTGAATTTAACCAATTCATCGCTGGCTGCGATCAATCGCTTAACCATTCTCTCGGTACGATCCGAGGCTCTGTCGAACCTGGTCTTCAAGGATCGACCATTCCTTTCCAATGTAGACACTTCTTCGCTGGACAACACGTTGCCACCAGTCAGAACCACCTGACGAATCTGATCGAGACAGGAGGAGACAGGACGTGCATGGGCTTCTAGATCTTCTTTGATCTCCTGGAAATATCGTTCGATGGAATCGTCAGTATATACGTTGTAAGTCTTCATTTACGAAAAGAGAATTAACGATGACAGATGACTTACTTTCATCGCGTTTATTTGATTTCGTAACTCGTCCTTGTCTTCTTTGACGTTGTCCTGATTGGCCAGCTTGTCCTCGACCTCTGATATCCACTGTAAAAGTCTCGATGACGTTTCGTCGCATAGTTTGTACTTCTCTTCGACCGCTTGCTACAATGATTTGCAACAGAGAAAACGTGCAAGTTGGTACGAATGACAGTGAAGCAAAACCACGGGCGCAATTAGTCTCTTATCTAACGTGCTCTCTTAATACATATGGAAATTATCAATTTTATAAGGAAACCGCCTCCTTACCAATGGCGGTCGCTCTGTAAGGAACAATGGTCAGTCAAAAAAAAATAAACAGAACATGGTAAGCTTAAAAACGTATCTCACGCATGCAAACACATACACACACTTGGAACGTAAAAAACGTAACACATTATAATATTAGATATTAAAGGAAAAAAAAAATAATAATCGCAAAAAAAACAGTTTTTAGAAGAACCAAAGAGATCTGGCTGATCTGCAGCGAGTAATCGAAAACTGCATATTTTGTCCCGTACGTGGTTTTTTCTATGCAGTCTCAAGCGAACGACAGGTACAGAGAAAAACGGAAGCCGCGTTCTCGTCTCAATAAGACGCGTCCACAAGCAGAACTGAACAACTGAAACGATACACATCGCACGAGGATAAATGGCGACGATAGTGAATGATACGGGAGAACGGGGGATTATAATACGCGCTTATTATTTACGACACATTATAAATATGTATACTATGTACGTATATATATATACACACACACATATATATATATACACATATACGTATATACTATATATGTCGAGCTATACTACGTGCTCTGAGCATTTATCTGCAAACTCGTGCTAGAAAAGAAAAAGACAGGATCGAGCTTAAAACTGAACGCAATATAACCTGAAAAAAAGGAAAACTTCAGTGTAAATTATCTTTAACTGAATTAAACAATATACGAGCATCGTAGAAAATTGGCAAAAAAAAAATGTAAATTAGAGCTTTCGTTACTTCGATGATTATTAAAGGGGGGTAGGGGGAGAGAGAGAGATAGATAATACTGTTTCTGATTTATGCGGGGGTATAATGTGCGATCGATGATTTCCTTGTTAAAGCATGCGAGATCACACGTAACACGTGGCTACGCATTTGAGAACAACTAGTTACTGTCGATTTATTTAATTCGTTAATATCGATATATGGTAGCACAGGTCGGTTCAATATCTCAACACGCGTTAATATGGTTCCCTTTCATCGTTTCACGCTTCTCTTTATAACCTTCTCTTTATGTTCCTCCACGAGAATTGATGAATGAAGAATTATGATCATGAAATAAAATCGATTCACGAATGAACAGGAATTTACTTAAAGAAAAGCGTGAAACTTCAGTTAACCAACGTGCAAATTACAATTAACAAAACGTAATACGATTATTATTATTATTAATCGATGATCCAGTTAGCATTGCCGATGCGATCAGGCGACACGAAAGATCGATGATATTAAAACTGGTATATATTATCATATGGACGAACATTGTAAGTTGTTACCGCTTTACTCTTACTTATTTACTTGTTTTGTTTCTAATCGGTGATCATCACACCATCTGAGATTAGTAGTACGACATTAGCCCCCTGTTACGTGAAGTATATAGCGAATGACGTGCATCTGTGTGGTGAATAATGCGTGTGTGATACGAAAAGAGGGGATAATAATTACAGAAGGAGCGCTCCACGTGAAACGTACATTCTGACGATTTTATCAATTCTATCTAATTGCTCTTTTCTTTCTCTCGTTATTATCGATCACTTGGCTAGGCCATGTATAGATTTTCTTGCTTTCTGTTATATATAGTATACTCTTCCATTGAAATGTTCCGCGAACATGCTAACCAACACTAAACACGTTCAAATATCGATATATCGTGGCACGCTCTTTTTTTTTCAACAGGGTCCATGCAGGATATATATGTTCAGATGACAATGTTGATGTTCTTGTTAAAATAACTGTTGCTATTTATTAATCTTGCTGCTATCGGCAAGATCGCCGATAGTATAGTTTTTGTGTAAGATAAAAGATAGGTTAAGTTCGCGAGACTCGGGATCGACTATCGTCGCACACGTAGAGCGATAGTCGATAGGATGCATCGAAGCGTACAATATACGTAACGATCCATAACCTTTTTGCAAGCGGTTAAGAAAAAGAGAAAGAGAGAAAGAAAAGGATAGAGAGAGTTACAAAATTCAGCATAAAAAAAGAACGTAAAAAACAAAACGAAAAGTGGCATTGTAGAAAAAAAAAAAAAACTGAAAAAACAATTCAGCTTGGAAAAAAAAGGAAAAAAAAACAAAAGCAGAACGAGATAGCCAGGAGCAAGAGAGAGAGGTTAGAGTTTAATAAGAGACAATAGACGTCGTGTATGGAACGAAAAAGAATAATCGTATAGTAAGAAAATAGAAGTATAGTAGAAGAAAAAGAAGAAGCAAGAAAGAGTGCCACTTACCCTAGCTTCTGCGGTGAGAATATAACCCTGCTCCAGGGCTTTCGCGAAGTCAAGGCTCTTTCCCGATGGATCTTCGATAAGCCTGCCCGCTATAGGATCTATTATCTTGGCATTAATTGCCTCTAACAAACTAACGATTTTACCGCTCCCAGGTTCTTTCACCACCGTGCTTGACGGATCGATCGAGCCCGAGTCGATCGCCTCTTTCAACGTCGTTGCCTTCTGATCTAACGCGAACGCGACACGGAACGGATCGTTCACTTGGCCAGAAGTTACGTCATACAGTCCATATTCCAACATTTCGATGAACGAAAGACCGCGTTTCGGCGTGATCAACAGTTCAGCCTCAACAGCCTTCGACAACGGATACAGTCTCGAGGTTTCTGTCTCCAACACATTTCCTTTCTCAGCGTCCATTAAACCTTTTCTAAATGCTTCCGCCAATTTCACTAATTTCTTCTTTTTAGTGTCTTTTATCAACGCAGAATCTGAGTCCACGATTCCTAGACTAACAGCTTCCTTCAAAGTCACCGGTTCACCAGTCTTTGGATCCGACAATTTTCCACTTTCCAACGACAAATGTCCCTTTTCTGTCGCTTCCTCGAAGCTCAGTGGGCGTATATAGAACACTTCCACGTCGCCGAAACGAACGAATCTAGGTGACAATTTTCCATCGGAAGCTTTTTTAGGTGAATCTGATTCGAATGTTCCTCTGATAGATGGATCGAGGATTCCTTCTGCCAGGACGTTGTTGATCGTCACGAATCTACCATTCTTTGGATCTTTAATCACTGCTGTATCTGGATCGAGGAGGTGATTTTCAATTGCTTCGTGGAGGGTGTATTCTTGTCGAGAGGGTTTATCCTTGTGAGCTACGCTTCTTCGCGTTGGTTGTTGCGTCAGAGATTTCTCTAAAGTCACAAGTAGACCTCTATCGAGGGCTACGTCTATAGGATAAGCACGTTTCGATTTTGGATCCAAGACTCTCCCATGAGGCACGTCTACGAAACCATTTTCTATGCCTTCTAGAAGGGATGTTATTTGACCTGTTGTCACATCTTTCAGAGCAGCTGTGTCCGGATCGAGGAGGCCCACGTCGAATGCCCGACTCAAATCGTAACTATCGTTCGATCTAGGATCGACGAATACTCCAGTTTCACTTCTATAGAGATCACTAGTGACTGCTTCTTCTATGCTAAGCGGAAGTTTAGATGGAACGATGTAGCCTCTTTTAACAGCTTCGCGAAGATTAATTGGTTCTTGTTTTTCAGGTAAAGCGATGTACATGCCGCGAGTATCGTCAATGACTCCTAAAGAAATGGCGTCAGAGAGTGATACGTATTTGTCCGATCGAATATCCTTAACGATGGATGTTAGAGGATCTATTAATTCTGATCTGCAAGCTTCGGCTAGAGTAAGCTTTCGATTGGTCGAGGGATGAGTGAATTTTCCGGAAACAGGATCGTAAATGTTCATCACGATTGCTTGATAAAGACTGAATTCTGCGGTTTCAATATCGACGATTAATCCTAATTGTAAGGCCAACGTAAGAGACACTGTTCTATTTGCTCCAGGTTCTTTGAACATTCCCGATCTTCTGTCTATTACACCTGCACGACAGGTTTCAGCTAGCGAGAGCAATCTATCTGCTCTCCTGTCCCAATAACATGCAAGAGTAGGACTGATTAGACAATTCCTCATTGCTTCATGTAGAGTGACTGCTCTTTCTGTGCTTGGATCAGTGATCTTTCCAGTCTGTTCATCGTACAGTCCTTGATGAATTGCTCGTTGCAATGATACAGCTGCTCTGTGATCCACAATTAGGCCAGCTTCATAGGCTTCTCGTAATGACATGACGGAATCTGCAGTTACATTCACTTTACCAGAGGATCCATCTATGTAGCCACTTCTGATGGCTTCCATAAGAGAGATCCTCTCTCGGAAACCACTTCTGCCATCCTTCACTGTCACAGAATCAGCATCTATTAGATTTGTCTGGATAGCTTCAAGGAGATGCAAATACATTCCTGTCTGAGGGTCCAAGAACATGTTCGTCTTTTCATCCAAAATTCCCTTGGAGATAGCTTCGCTGAACGTCATTGGTCGTCTTGCTTCTAAAAGCAGTCCATGCTCTAATGCTTCCCTGAAATCTACTGGTTTTCCTTTTTCGTTGGTCACTGTACCCGTCTTCGGATCTACTATCAATTCTTTGATGGCTTTATTAAACGTGATTGCTTTACCATGTGGTTGTCTAACAATCACAGCAGTACTTGGATCAATGGCTCCAACCTTGATGGCTTTATCAGTTGGTAATTTCTCTCTGGTTTCCGGAACGATGAAACGACCGGTTGTTGGCTCGTAAAGTCCTTTGAAGACAGCTTCAGGAAGAGATATCTTGCGTTTAGCTGGCACGATCAGTCCACGATCGAGAGCATCTGTTAACGATAGAGGTGTACTTGTCGATGGATCGATAGCTGTGCCTGTTTTGGGATCGATTAGTCCTTGTTTTATAGCTTCTCCAAGAGAGATTATCTCGCTGTTCCTTGGATCTTTCACCGAAGGACTGTCCTTGGCAATTAGTCCATTTTCAAGTGCATCCTCTAGTGTGTAACTAGCGCCATCTATCTGAAAGGTACCTTTTTCTGGATTGTAAGTCTGATGAGCCAATGCTTCTTGCAGTGACCATGGTTTCACTGTACTGAGGATATATCCCTTTTCATGTGCAACGTCTAAAGTCATAGGATGTGGAGCAACTAGGATTCCTTTGTTAAGATCGATTAACTGATTCTCTTCAGCCTCTTGCAGAGACAGTACTCTATCGTTTCTATCGTCCCTCACCATGGTCGTCTCTCCGTCGATATAACCTGTCTCCAGTGCTTCTTTCAACGTAGTTTTATCTCCGGTTCTTGGATTAGCAACGAGGCCAGTTCTTGGACAATAATAGTCCTGAATAATCGCATCGGTTAACGTTGGTACAAAACCTGTTGTAACTATCAGTCCTCTATCAAGAGCCACGTTTAACGAAAGTAATTCACCAGCTTTTGTATCTCGTAGACGACCTGTACTTGGATCCAACAATTTCGATTCTCCAAGTGCCTCTTCCAAAGACAAGAATGTTCCCGCTTTACTGTCCTCACATTCACTGATAAACGCATCGATTATTCCTCTTCGTACACTCTCCTCCACGTCTATCGATTGTCCAGTTAAAGTGTCTTTGATTTTACCCGAATCCTCTTCGTAAAGACCTTTTCGGATGGCAGCTTCTAAAGAAATCGGCTTACGCGATTCAGGAACCACTAATCCTTTCACAAAAGCGTCCTCGACATCGACTGTTGCTCTGGATTCTAACACCTCTTGAAGCGATGTGACTTCGTCGTTTACTGGATCTCGAATGCTGATTGAACTGGGGTCGATTAGGCCCACTTTAATGGCTTCGTTCAACTTGTAAGTTTGATTGGTCACTGGGTCGTGAACTTTGCAAGTGGATGGATCTAGTAAACCAGTTTCCACTGCTGTTCGTAGAGTTAGACCTTCACGACCGGCAATGTCAGAAATTTCTCGTTGTTCCATTGGTGGTTTCTGTTTGATTAGACCTTGTTTCACTGCTTCGAAGAAGGGTATCTTTTTGCCTGTTTTCGGATCGACCATGTATCCAATATTTCTGTCTACCAAAGGTTTTGCAATCGCTTCACGAAGGGTCGCGTATCTGTCTGTCGTTTTGCAGGATAAATCTTTTACCAAAACATCATCTGGATCGAAAATTCCAAGGTCCAGGACAAAATCGTTGAAGGAGATAACTTCTTCTGTTTCTGGGTCTAGGAACTTTTCTTTATCTGGGTCGTATGCTCCTCGAACAACGAGATCTCGAGCTGTTAGGTCAGGTGTCACTGGTATCACGAACCTTCTACTGTCTTCATCTAATTCAAATTCTTCTTCAGAGTCGCTGTCTTCAGGTTTTTCTAAAATTTCCATTTCTACAGAATCCACTTCTATTGTAGGTATTTTCTTTTGTTTTTCTACCTGTTCCTCAATCTTGACAGTGTCTTTCGATATTTCTTCTTGAGTTGGTACCTTAGAAAGTTCCTCTACCTTTGATGCAGGTTTTTCTTTCTTTTCTTTCACCTGTTCTTGGTCCTTGACAATGTCCTCTGATCTTTCTTTTTCAGCTGTTACCACTTTCAAAGGCTTCTCTACTCTTGGTTCTTTTTCAGGAGTTTTCACTTCCTCTTTCTTAGTAATTTGAGTCTCCAACTCTTTAGCTTTGTCTAGCTGTACTTCTGAAGGCTCTTCTGGTTGCTTCTTTTGAACTTCTTTCTTGGGGGATTCCCTTGGCTTCTTTTCCTCAATTTCCTTCTTAGAGGGTTCCTCTGGTTTCTTTTCTTCAATTGCCTTCTCTGATACTTTCTTTGGCTTCTCTTCTGCAACTTGTTTCTTAAAGGGTTCTTCTACTTCTTTTTCTCGAATCTCTGACTTGGAAACTTCTTCTTTCACTCTTGAAGACTTCTTCACTGTCTCTACCTTTCCTTTCTCTGTCAGTTCTACCGTTTTCTCTGCAACTGTAGTCTTAGCTTCCATTACAGATACTTTCTGCTGCACAGTAGATGAAACCTTCTGTTCCTTCTTAAGACGAGAAACCTTCTCTGCCTGCTTAACATCCTTGCTCTTGTCTTTACTCGCGGTAGCATCACGAACTGCATCGTACACTGCTTTTCCAAGAAGAACAGGTGCAGCAATTCCTGCCAAGAGTCCCAACTTAGCAGCCTGTTTCAAGGAAACTGTTCCATGTCCCTGATCGTCCTTTGTCTTCCCTGTCACAGGATCAATTATACCTCTCTCCAGTGCTTCTTTGGTCGTGACTGTTTCAGCGGTTCTCGTGTCGTAAATCACAGTGTTAGGATCAACCAATCCCACCTCCATTGCTTCACTAAGAGTGTAAGACTTATTGGTCTCCGGATCGACGAATCTTTCTGTCTTCTCATCGTACACTTGTTCAATCTGTTGCGTTGCTGTGCTTGTTTCAGCATCCAGACGCTCGGAAGAATCATCCAACAGTCCGTTCTCGATAGCCTCTTGAATAGGTATAGTACAGCCTGTCGTAGGATTAGTATAGGTACCAGTACTCATGTCTAACAGACCTTTCTGAAGAGCATCGTCAAACGTCATCTTGATATCCTTCGTTGTGAATTCTTCCTTCTTCTCTGATACATCTCTGACGATTCCCTTTTCACGTGCTTCGTTCATCTTCGTAACTTCGCCAGTTTCGGTATTCTTCACTTCGTTGGGACTCACTAATTCGTAACCAGGCGAAATTTCCAGGGTCTTGGTGGTAACAGTGTGATAGGATGTGATAGTTTCTGTGACTCCAGCGGTTACAGTCGTTGTTACACTTGCTGCTGGTGGTCTTACTACCAATAATCCGGATTCGATAGCTTCCAAAAGAGGTACAGGTGTTCCTGTAGTTGGATGAACGAAGACACCTGCTTCTCGATCGATCAGACCAGCTTCCAATGCTTTGGTCACCTCCATACTGTCAGAACTAACAGGACAAGGTAAAGACATTATGAAGTTACCCTTGATAGCATCTTCGAGGGACAATCGTTCTTTGGTAATTGGATGTACTATTTCCTTGCCTGTGGCGTCTATCAAACCTCTCTCTAACGCTACTGTGAAATGACGCTGCCTCCTTTACTGGTTTTTATCAAGGAATTCTCTGGATCGATGTGGTCACTTTCGATGGCGTTACGAAGAGTGTCTGTCCTGCCGTCGGAACAGGTCATTATCGATAATGGATCTACTATTTCACAGAGAATAGCTTCTCTGAGTGTCAGGTGAGCACCAGTTTCCGGATGAACTACTTTTCCTTCTTGAGGATCTAGCAGACCTTGTTTGTACAAACCAGGAATGGACAAACTCTTCGCCAAGGGTACCAATACATCAGCGCTTACCGGATCCAAGATTCCACGTTCTATTGCCTCGCCAATGTTAAGCACATCTCCCCTCTGAGGATCGACAATTTTTCCTGAACCTGCGTCTATCTTTTTGCTACGAATAGCTTCAGACAACGTGACGTATTTACCATCTTCCTTTTCCATTTTCCTTGTAAAAATCTCAGCCGTTTCTTCATCGATCAATCCACTTTCCAAAGCTTCCTTCGCCTTCACTACCTTCTTTCTCATCTTCTGAAGCACAATCGACTTCACTTCGCTGTCAGCAGTCGGTGGTACCATTGTTTCTCCGATAATTGCTTCGTACTTGGGTTCAAAAGGTGTTCTAGGTTTAAATTTCGCGTCTGTCGCTTCTTCCTCTTCGGTTCTCGACACTGAAGGCTCTTCGCTCGCTGCTGTTGGCGAGGAATCAGTCACAGAGTCCACCATAACCGTGGAACCAATGGCTGAGTCTGACTCAGAAATAGAAACGGAAGTTGGAGGTTTGCCGGAGACTGAAACCTCTTCCTGGTCAACCGGTGATACTTGTTCCTTTCCAGTTCGTTCAGCCTCTATCCTATGGGACACTGGAGTATCTGTGATAGGTGTAGAGGATGTAACAGGGACTAAAGGTGATCCTACCACGGTTACTATACCGAATTTCGCTGCATCGAGAAGAGATATTTTCCTATTCTCGTCAACGTTGTACTCAGCCGTGTTAGAGTCGATGATTCCACGTTGAACAGCTTCTACTATACCGACGTCCTTTCCTGTGACAGGATCTTTCACGACAACCACCTCAGATGGCAAAGTGCCATCAAATAGAGCTTGCAATAACTCCGAAGACTTTCCAGTTTCCGTTGAAATGACTAGAGCAGTACTTGGATCGTATATAAGGCCTCGCGAAACTCTTACGGGATCTGGTATCGCGTTACTGCTTTCGGAAACTTTGATTTCTAACTGCTTCGAAGGATCGTCCAATCGTGTCACTTCCAGTTTATCAGGTTCTCCAGATACCTTGGTTATTCTAAGTAATCTCTGCTGAGAATTGTCAGCTTCAGGTTGTTTACTTTCTAGGATAATCAGTCCTTTGTTAATTGCCTCCTTCATGGTGATCTTCTGTGGGTAAGTGTAATGACCTGTCGAATCCAGGATATTCTTCTCCAAACTTCGTAATAAGGACACTTTTCTACCGTTGTTCGGATCATACACGAAGCTGGAATTAGGATCGATTATTCGAAGTTTAACACACTCCTCGAAAGATACCAGTCTGTCTGTTCCTGGGATTATGAAGAGACCGGTAGTTGGGTCGAATAGTTTTCTTTCGATCGCCTCGGAAAGGAACCATCCATCGGTAGGCAATTCGAACACGCGTCTTTCTGTCGGCGGACTTTCCCGTTTAGGAGAATGGCCAAGTAAAGTCGTGTCTTGATCTCTATCCGGGTCTTGGTACTTGGTCCACGCTCGTTTCGTGAAATCAGTTTCGTCGTACGATCTCGCCGGAGACGTTCTATCTGTAACCGCAGATTCTTTCGTTTTAACTATACTAGACGATTTCACTTCCGAAGAAGATATCACGCGATCCTTGGCAATAATCGTCGTGGTGGTGCCAATAGCTTTAGGAACACTATCGTCGAGAGAAGGCTCGAAGGAATCAACTACATCTGGTCGTCTGTCGGTCATCTTGTCGTCATCCTTTTCTTGCCTAACTTCCTTGATCTTAGTAACTGTTTGCTTGGTCACGGTAACGTTCAACAATCCTGTGAGCAGAGCAGCGCCATCAGGAGTAATTAATCCACGTTTAATTGCACTTTCTAGAGGCACAGGTTTTTTGGTTCTGGGGTCTAACAATAGACCAGTCTTGGGATCGATTAGTTCGGAGAAAACTGCTTCTAAAAGTGTAATTTCTTTGCCCTCTTCCACTATTCCAATTCCTCTGTTAAACATCTCAGATACTTCCGGTCGAACGTAACTGCGTTCCTCAGCTTCAGCCAGTGAAACGGTCTCTCCGGTATTAGGATCAACGATGTAACTTCCACCAGATTTCGAACTAATTAGACCTTTGAGAAGAGCAGCGTTTAAGCTGATGTACTCTCCGGTTAGTGGATCTCTAAATCCATCCACGTTGAATATAGTCTGTTGTAAAAGAGAGGTAACAAGGCCTTTATCAACAGCTTCGGAGATGGCAATTTCTTCCGTAGAATTTGCGTCCTTGTAGCTTGCCTTTTCAGGATTAATTAGACCACGGCTCAACGCTTCAGTCAAAGTGACCGTTTCACCGGTTCTTACATCGACGATCGACTTCAATCGATCCCCATCAAGCACACCTCGTTCAATAGCCTCAGTCACAGTCAGTTTCACTCTGTGCGCTGGACTCGTGATTCTTCCACTTTCATCGATGATCTCGGTATCGCAACAATCCTTCAGAGTCATAGGTTTAACGATCAATTTTCTTCTACGGGCCTCCTTCAAAGATAATTTCTCCATGGTAACTCCGTGCATGTATTTCCCAGTTTTCGGGTTAACGATACCCAACTGCATAGCTTCGACAAGCGTCACCTTGGTGTCATTCCTCGCGTCAACGATCTCTCTGGCAGTAGGATCCAAAACCCCCATCGTAACAGCTTCGTCAAGAGCGTAATTCTCTCCTGTGACCCTATCTAACACACGTCCAAGCGTCTCATCCACTAAACCTTGCGTTATAGCGTCGGACAAAGGTAATGCGTTTCGTTTAACCGTGATAGAGACGTCCAATTCCACTAGGTATCCCCTCGCATGGGCCTCTTCAACGGACAGTCTCTTGCCGTCCTCGGTAACCAGCTCGCCTGTGCGCGGATCCAACGCGGAACCATGTTCAATCGTGCCTACGTCGTCCCTTATCGCATCGGCTACGCTAACCGTACCCTCATCGGCCGGTATAGTCTCTCTGTAGTAAGTTACCTTCGCTCTATCGCCTGGCCCACCGCCATCAGGCTTCTCCGCATCGAACAGCTCCCGCTGGATCGCCTCGAGTAGAGACACCGGTCGTCCCTCCTCGTCAAAGCCACACGGACCTAACAGACGATCAGCGAGACGCGTATCGATTATCTTCTCACGTGCTGCCTCCTCTATAGTACAGGTCTTTTTCCCGTCCCTCGAGCACACTATCCTACCCCTCCTAACGTCCAAGATCCTAAGACTGATCGCCTCGCCCACAGTTAACACGTTTCCGGTACGTGGATCTAAGATACCCCTAGCTTCGATTACATTCTCCGTACCTATACCCTCCTCCGACCTCTCTATCCTCTTTAGACTCCTAATCTCGCTAAAATGCACGCTGCTCCCGCTAATACTGCTCGTTCGGGACCAACATGACTCGTCCCTCTCGTCGATCCTCTTCTCCTTCTCATCCTCCTCCACATCATCCCGTTTACGCTTCTCTCTGTCCAGCTCGTTGTTGCTCTCCCTCTCCGATTGTACAACGCTAATCGTGGTAACACCGGCATCCTGGCCTTGTAGAGACGCTGTTCTACTATCTAAATGTGTGCTCTCCTGCGAGCTAGAGGGTCGTAACGAATCACTGGACAGGATCGTCTCGGTTTTCTCGGTTCTTTCTGTCCTCTCGTGTCGTTCCAGACTATACCTGCAAGTACGATCGATCGAATAAGGGAGTCAATTTACAATAGAATCTCGATTTTCTATTATGCAATCTACTGTGTACTCACTGTGACTGAGTATAGTGCGTGGTCGTTGAGGTGTAACGTTCTTCGCAGGTGCTGCTCTCGTAAATGTTGAACTCAGTGCGGAACGTCCTGAGCGGCCTTTGTTCCTGAAGCGCTCGCTGTAACATAAAACGAAAGAACGAATGTTATATATGCAGACTGTAAAGAAATACATTGTTCATTCACGCGAGAAGTTCGTTAAAAAGAGCTTAAGTGTTTCGCTTTGCAAGGACAGGTCAATTCGAAAATTACCGCGTTCACGATCCTCATATTGTGTTCTTATACACCGTCTAGCCGCGCCAACAGATCCTCGCGTCAGATTAAAAACACGCAACGTACGTGTCGATTCGCGTGTTCAGCACAGCGTCGTGACTAGGTCTAGAAACTGTGTCGCGTGGTCAGGGCTGTGCAGTGCTGCACCTTCGCGGAACATGTTCGCGCGTATAATCACTGCGCGACTGCCTCTACCCGACTGACTCAACTCTCTTTCTCTCTCCCTCTGACTCGATCGGGCCGAGAGTTGGCAAACCGCCTGTGCGCCTCTCGTAAACTCGAGAAACGAAGCATCTGCGCGTGAAAAAGCCAGATTCTTTTTTTAGAAATGCGACCGACCGCTCTTTACCGGCAGAGAACCGTCCGCGGTTAACCACGCCGGCTTCTTCTTCTTCTTCTTCTCCCTTTTCTTACGCTAATCGCGCACGGCAAGGTGAAATTGTCTCGTTCTAAATACCCATCGCGAGCTCAGCTGTCTCTTACGTATCTCTTCGTGATAGCACATCGTTCGAGTGTCTCTAGTCATCGATGCCCACACGTAAAAAATTTCAACGCTAACGTAATCGATGATTAAAGCGCGGTGGCACGTGTCTAGACTTATTCTATGCACGTGACACTGTTGCGGAAAAACTTCGTATTCGTTAAGAACGATCCCTTCCTTTTCCTTATCCCCTCCCTATTCCGATTAGATACTTCCAACTGTCCGAATAATCGTCGTCAGTGAAATCGTTCCAAATTTAACCATGATTCCTCGTACCTTTCGTACGATCTTAATGGTCGGCATGACGGACGTGTTCGTTGCAGTCCCCACGCGCATCTCGTGCGAAAATTCAACGGAGAAATCGCGACGAAACGCGTAAGAATACGCCCGGTTGCCGGCACCTTCCGACGTGTCTACGCTGCATTCACCAGCGCCAGCTGTGCACCAGAATCTGTCTTATGCGCCGTTGCCACAAATTTACACATATCGAGCCTCTTACCTCGCAACCAAGCTCGAGTATCGATTATGCGCGCGCCAGCGAAGGCGGCGGGAACAGCGAAACCTCGCCTTAAGGTTATGACAGGCGGTTATTACGCGAACGAAAAACGCGTGGGTGGACTAGTTGAGAGAGAGAGGAGATTTACAGAAGGACGAGGAGTTGTTCATTGCCAATTTTGTACATGTTGACAATTCACCACGAGTGTAATTAACATTTCGTTTGAAGGGCAAACGTGCCTCCTGGCAAGGACTTGGCGATTGTTATGATCTAACGCGTACGATTCGTTCCAGATCGACTGATCGTTCTGGGTCGGCCAGGAGTAAAGTCCGTTGTTATTCTATAGCTTTGTCATTCTATTTCTCGCCATAACCTTTTGCATTTAAATTGTAGCTAGGTTCAAGTGGAGGCGCGCTTAGATTAATGTTATCTTCTCTAGATTGTGTTATCTTGTTAGTTGGAAATGGAGCGTTTAGTAGCGCGTAGAAGGGCAAACAAGCAGGTTTGCTTGGTGCTACTACGAAATCTATATGTATATATATAGTTGAAGTATGTAGACTGACTTGTAAAGTAGGGAGACGAGAAATAGAAATGGCAAAGGTTAATTGGTCTTCTAGTGACAGAAGTGTAAGAGAAGTGTACCAATGAGTAAGACACTATTTTTATAGTAAACTAATCTACATATTGCATATTAGTGGGGGCAATTTTTTTCAAATCAGATTAAAACACACCGATCATATCTATCTTTGAAGTAGCCAAACACTTGTAACGTGTGACAGAATAAATAGTACATTAGTCATTAGTACAAATAATGAAATTCTCACCTGTAGAGACGTATCCTCAGGATGAAGTGTTGCAAGTTGTTTAACACGATCTTGAAGAATATTCACCAGCGTGGTGTACCTCCTGTTCAATGTATCTAGGTCTCTAGCGATGTCGTCAACGGTCGAGACGTATTCTCTTCGTGGTTTCTTCACGGAAGCATCCAGAGATGGGCAGATATCTTCCAATTGTTCCTTGAACGCTCGAAGGCTTTGTCCGTAGATCTAAGGGTTTCGGTTAGCCCGTTACGGTTAGTGGATAGTATTAGATTGTCGCCTGTGCGTTGCTACCCTTCTATACCCTTTAGCAATTCACTAGTTACCGCCGTCCTAAAGGACACGCCGCAATCTTCAAGCAAGCCGACCGCGTGACAAGCGGGACAACACGGTCGATCATGGGTAAAATTATAGTCTTTAGCGAATATTTAAGCGGCTTACATTATCTGCCAATTAATCGAAGTCTCTAAAAGCTAATGAAGCACCTGGATCTTGTTAACGTTCAAACATGAACATTTTTGAACGCAACGAAGATCGTCAACTAAGCGCAACGAATCACCTCCCTCTACTTTTGCATACACCATGTGTTCACAAGGCTGTACACTTGAATATTACATCCGTTAACCGTGCCTCTGTTTGGTATTATTATTAACAAACGATAGGGTGCACAAAGTGAGGAACAAGCGAATTTAAAAAAAGAAAAAAAAAACTGCTAGTGTGTTCCAAGCGATAAATGGTAATTAAAAGCGCATTTGTGAACACGCTTTCAATATTAACAGAAAGAGAGGTAACTCTTTCCTTATCTTTTTTTTTTTTAAGTAGATGAAAAACCACCAAAAGCCAGGTGTATATGTATAGGTCTACTAATATAGCGTTAGCCTGGACTAAGCCTACGTTTGTATGTATGTTCAGCAGCTAGAACATGGGCAGGGATAAGATTAAAGCGATATTTAGTGAAAGCGAGAGGAACGGCAGCTCGCGTTGCATCCTTGATCCCTGGAAAGAATTTGAAACCTCGACGTGTTCAAAGACACGTTTCGTGTTCACAAAATCGTACGAGCCTCTGACTCTCGTTGGTCGTACGATTCCCTGAAAAAGCCCATGAAAGAACAAAGACACCCTTGTTGCGGATATATCGATGCTGGCTGCGAAGACAAGAGAGAGTCCATCCAGTAGCTTATAGCGGCGACAGTGATACACAGTAGTAGCGTATTTTCCTAGTGATTGCAGCTTGATGACAATTACAGCCTGATGATCCAGACGACGGGCCACGATGAAAACGCATCATCTTCTGAACAGTGTACCTCTCACGAATATCTAGCAGTGGTCGTAGATACGTTCGTGGACGGAGACAATGGGTAACAAAAATTTGAAAGGAAAACACGCGACGTGGGAAACGCGACGCGAGAGACAATATCTGTTCTATGTAAGGGGTTACTAATACGTAACAAGGACTCACGCAATATTCCCATTCACGCAAGCGTTCATACCGTAAGCTAAAAGGCTACCTAAAGGCTACCTAATGCCTAGCTAAGCCTACCTAAGGCTTGCGAGTACCCATTCGCGAACTTGTCGCGTCTGTCTCATCTTACCTTTCCTTCACGAATCAATCGACCACCAGTCACATTTACCGCCTCGATCGCTGGAGCACGTTCCACCACTCTGTTTAATAGATTCTAAGAAAAGAAACAAGTTATAAAATACCGATGACGTAACGGTCGATTCAGAGAATCCACGTTAAGCGTTACCTTCGCGTTCTCCACTTCGAGCTTGCCGTACGATTCATCGACGAAATCAACCTCGTTTCTGTACGCGTGTTCCAATTGTTGAGCTAATCCGTAAGCCGTTTCTGCGCTACGAAGTCTGTCTACCAGTTGTCTGCAAAGATTCGTCCACCTGGCGTTTAATTTGTTCACTTCAGCGTCCAATCTATCCATGTCTGAGTGAGGACCACGATGATTCGGTCTTGACTTCATCATGCGTCTCGCGTTGTGTGCATCTTCGTTCAGTTGATCTATAGCAGTTTGTTGTTGGCTAGAGGCGTTCTGAAGTACCATCAAGTCTTCCAATACGTTTTGAAGTCCCTCCAAGTCGGAGGGTAATTCGTCGAACGAGGCTAATTTCAATTCAAACTCAGACATCGAGGTGGTGTTCTCCTCTAGACCAGACAACACGATCTCGATACACTTCAGTCGTTCGATATAACGATTGCTTGCGTTCCAGATGTGATTCGACTTGGCGATGACCGCGTCCAGCTTGTTCCTCATCGCTGGAGTCTTTAAGGTGATACCTCGGAAGGTTTGCACGACCCTGTCTAGATCCGGAGCCAGGCGTTTCAGACTTTGCTCGAAATCTTTATGCTGTAGGACTAAATGTTCCAAACTCTCCAGGTCTCTGGGCAATGGTACAGCTATACGAGTATTCAGAACTCTCTCAGCTTCGTCTAATGCTTGCTGAAGAGCAGAGACCTGCTCGTTGAAAATACGTCCCGCGTTCTTCGACTCTTCCTCTGCTCTAGCACGTTTCTCTAGCTCGTCGAACAGCTTGTTCACTTCAGCCATTTCTCGTTTTAATCTTCTCAGTTGCGGATCAGCGGGATCACCTTCCGATAACAATTCTTTAGCGTCCTCGTTCAATGCGTTTCTTATAGCAGTTCGTTGATCTTGACCCAGAGCTAGGAAATAAGGGAGATCCCAGTCCTTCACCACTTTGATGGTCGCGAATATCATGTTCTGTCTCAATCTAAGCTGTTTACGTTGCCACAGAGCCACGCTTCGGTCGTATTGTCGCTGTAACCTCTCCGCAGCGTCGAGAGCTTCCTTGTCAGGTGGATGGAGAGAAAAGCAAACGCCTGGAACCGGAGATTCAACGCCCTCCTGGTTCTTCACGCGCCACTTTATCCTACCAGAGTTGTCGTATAACGTGCATTGTTCGCCCTTCTCGATCGACATCTGAAACAGACCAATTTACGCGTCAAAAGTAACGCGACGGACAATCGAGGGAACAGCATAATGATTGTTAGACCTACGTTCACTTGTTTGTAACTGCAGATGCAAGTGACTTGCATTGGAGGCGTCACGGGTTGTCGACGTTGCTTCATTGGTACGATGTCTTTTGCTTGTTGCACTAATTTCTGCACGTGATCACCGTAGCTATTCAATTCTTCCCGCAGCTCTTGCATGCCCTTCACAAGGCGATTACCTTCGTTCAACGAGAAGTCTGATTGAGAATAAGTAGTGTTTAATGTCTCGTCTCTCTTCGAGATCCACTGTTCCGCTTGTTGTATCTCTCTGAAGAATTGTTGACTCTGAGCCGCGTGTTTCAAATGGACTTCTAAACAAAGGGTTAATTGGAGTAACCAGGCCCATTGGCTCTGCATAGCAGACATGTAGGCCTCGATGGTTTTCGCGGCAGGATGATGTTGTAGGACCAAAGCTTCACCGCGATCTTGCACCGCGGAGAACTGGATTTCTCGCTTCTCTAGGTCGCTCATGAGGGACTAAAAAGGAACAGGAAATTTTGAAATGAACGATGTATAAAGACAGAAGTTTATGAATCGTTATGATTCGCTCTAAATAGAATTCCTTATTACCTCTATACCAGATCCATAGGTACGCTTGCGCAAAAATGAAAAAGAGTTAGCCCAGCTTATTCGAAATTCAAGGATAAATTATGAGGGAGTGAGAGTTAGAAAAATGTCCAAATAAATATCTATTAATCACCTCGTAATACTGTTCGATACTCTGCACGTTCAAATTCTTGTCGCTCCAGTCTCGCGTCACTTCTGTCTCCTCTTTCGAACTCAACCAAACCAACTCTCCGGTCGCTGATTGTATAAAGTCGTGCAACGTGTCCAAATCGGAAAGTCTCTTATTAGAGGCCGACAATAATTCCACGTAAAGCTTTTGTAAAACAGCAAGGTGTTGATTGTACAACGTCAGTTCTTCGCCGTGGAAGTGGCTCTTGTATTGTACGCATTTGTCTACTTTAGTATGGAATTGTTCGATGTTTTTATGTTCCCTTTGGTGAACGTCCAGCTCGTTTTGAACACTAGGCAGATCTGAGCCGTAGTCCGCCTCCTGGAGCTGTTTAATCTTAGCCTTGCACCAGTCGATGCAGTCGTGTAACGCACGGAATTGGGGATTCGTGTCTACTAATCGTGTTTCATGGACGGTTGTACGGTGTTTCGTGACGACGCGTTCCTCTACCGGGAAAGACACGGCCGACAGCGGCTGTACCAAACGTTTGTGAAGAAGAGATCGCAGGGCGACCCATCGTTGATGTAGCTTCTGAACTCTGCAACACAGTACCATTTCGTTATTATTTTTTCATTCGTTTTATTTTCAGCACAGAATTCTGTACCACATTCTAAATTCTAAAAAAAAATGGACTCGAGAGAAACACCTTTTATGAAGTTCGGCTGCCTGACTGTATCGTCCCTCGGTAAGAGTATGCACGTCCGTGAATATATTTTGAATCTGAATCTCGGTGTTACGAATATCCTGTTCCAATAGATCCACCGCGTGTTTCGCCTCCAAAGGATGAAGTCGATCAAGGCGTCTCGCTTCATCTTCTACGCGTCTCTCTAACTCCTCCAGTCGATTGTCGGTCGCCTTCATCTCTCTGTGCACTTTCTCTGCCAGTCGTTGCAGTCGTTCGAGTCTACCCCAAACAAAATACGAGCATAAAATCTTCAACCGGATCCAATCGCCAATTCCAGCAATCTCTCTCCCGTTTCTTATCGATTATTGAAATCTTACCGTTTAATTTCGTCGGTGATCGCTTGTTCACGCTCCATATGCAACATCATCAATCGGTTCCAATTCTTCTCGATCACCTCGATATGTAATTCAGGCTCCATATCTACCTCGCCCACCGCCTCGAAATATTTCTGCAGATCCCTGAATATATGGGCGAGCCTCTGTTTGTCCCTGTACCGCGGCGGTACCTCTTCGTTCTTGAATTTCGTGCTGTCGGCCGCTAATTTCTTCATCTCGATCAACGTTGGAGGGAAGGCACGTTCCTGCATCAGACACATATTCTCGCGTATCCACATATGGAGGGAATTAGCCAGCTCTCTGTACTCCGCCGAACGCCTTTGAGCCTCGGCATCGTACAACGGATGAATCGCCGGCGGCTCCGGGAACACGTCGTAGAGCGAAGAGATGTACGTTATCAAGGACTTCTCATCCGGTTCAGGAGTATCCACATCTGCAACGAAACGGAATAAGTTGGTTCAGACATAGCGTGTACCGGTTACTTTGCTTTCCTTTCCAATAAGAATTAGACAGTCATCTTAACCTGGTTAACTGGATTTTTTTTTTTTTTTTT
>NW_017100161.1:4373751-4381647 GCF_001263275.1 Habropoda laboriosa
AATGGTTTTTTTTTTTTTTTTTTTTAGGACATACACTGTCGGTTGAAAGTTTCGACTGGTTGTATCAATTTATGGAAATGGAGTTGATATGAATTTTTTTGTGAATTTGTAAATTAATGGTAATTGAAGATTACAGAGGAAACAGGATGAGTGTCCGTTTAATTTTATTTGGAATAAAATGAATTTTATATGGTAAAGATTTATAGCGATTCTTCAGACATTGTTGGATTAATTAATAAAAAGTATTAACAAAGACACCGTACAATGCACACTCTCATCCTCTGATGTTCTCAGATTTTTTCCCATGTACTGTCATTGTTTAATGAAGCTTTCATCTCTTCTCTCATTTATAAATACAAAACTGAATTCCACAATAAAAAATACTAGACATAATAGGTAAAGAAAGATGAACCCTCATCCTTTCCCTCTTCAAAGTTTCTTAAATGTCTAATTTATTCCTGAAAATTCTTGCAGTGGTTCTAAATTTTGAATAACCCTGCATATTAATCAGTTACTTTCTTCTGATTCTCAGAGATAGACACAAAAAGCACTATTAATAATTCTAGTTCATTGTACACATTGCACTCTCCTCTTTATCTTAGATAAGAGCTTAGGTCTTAAGCCACACTTTGCAATAATCCTCATTTCTCTTAGACGCACTTGCTTCCAATATTTCATACGCTGTTTCCAATAAATCCTTATCACTGAGAAGAAGAAAAAAAAGAATGGAAGAGAGCGTGACAGTCCAACCGTTAACCGGAAACGATCCTACCTCCAAGTATATCTCAAGCACAGTGGAAAACACGAGAGTGGCAAGAGAAAGAGGAGAGAGAGTGACGAGAGACAGAGGGAGAGACAGGGAGAGCCAGAGAAACAGAGGGAGAGACAGGGAGAGCCAGAGAAACATAGGGAGAGATAGGGAGAGCCAGAGAAACAGAGGGAGAGACAGGGAGAGCCAGAGAAACAGCGGGAGAGACAGGGAGAGCCAAAGTGACAAGAGAGAGGAGAAACTGGTGAAAAAGATGTCATTATCCTTATCAAACGACTAAAAATCCTTCTTACCTTCAGGATCGAGAAGCCTCGTAACGCCATACTCGCGCTCCGCGACGTAGAATACCCGGTCGAGCCGCTCTCTTGGCTGACTTGCTCGAGCTCCTCTCCAATCGACCAAATCTGGCCTGTTCCTGTGTATCAACGCGCTGAAAGCCAGCCCGTCTCTCCACGATCCTGTAAAGTCTGTTACGTGTACACCAGGATAACGCGCTGTCGATCTTCTTGCCCATCTGAGTAGAGCCTCGCGGGCAGTTACGTTCGGTTCTTGACCAACTACAATATCTGATATCTAGGAGAGACAACGAAAAGAAAAGAAAGGTCAAAGTTCGTCAACAAATAAATTCTTATACACCTTCTAACAAAATATTTTCATTATCATCAGGGGTATATACACATGTATATTTTGTTTTCGTTTAAAGGTAAATCTGACACGTCGTCGAAGCCTCGACACGTCGTTTCCGCTTGGTTCGCCCTTCGATGCTTCTGCGATTCGAAATGTCTACGTGATGCTATGTCGGTGGAGGAAATACAGCTTAAGCAGTGAACTATAAGGCAGCATCGAGTGATCGTGATAATGAATTAACACATACGTTCGTTATTCATCGGGTTATTTTCGCTTTGTGTTTCTTCATATCTGCACCATTTTTATCAGCCTTACGTAATACAACGCATTACGTAATACATGCGTAATACTTGTGTACACGTAATTTTTATTAAATACCCACACTGTGTATTTTGTTTGATGTATTTTGCACTCGTTGACATCGAGCTATCATGAGAAATAACGTGTCGTATTATTTATGCGACGTTGATAACGAACGTGTTAATGAAACAATAGAGAATGAAAGTATGTCTCTGGGGTGATCAGTTCTCAAGGTTCCTCTGGTTTTATCACCTTCGCTATATTTCTTCCACCGACTATACTATTTTCCTATCCAACGATCTTACACTCTAAGAGATTAACAGAGATTAACTCTTACTATTACTGTATACATGATTAATTTTCTTTTTCTTTCTAATTATTGTTATTTTGTACATAGAAATGTATACTCTTGCAAATAAATAAATAAATAAAAATTCCCTGGTACCAAGCATGAACACAAGAATTAAGGATAATTTCCCCTTTGGATATTTGGTACCACTAACAGAACAATTTTTTATTTATCTCCATGACAAATTTTGATCTGCTCTTTGTATTATTTTACATAGAAATGGATGTAATGCTCTTTCAATATTTGACACCACTGAAACAATAATTTTTCATTTATCTCCATGACAAATTGTTATCCGCTCTCAGTGTCATCTCGTACACAAACGGATGTACACTCGTAAAAATAAATAATCAACTAAAAATATCCTGCCACCAAGTGATAACAAGGATCAAGGACAATTTCCATACGCGACATTTGTTACCCACAGAGAAGAACAAATCTTTCAGTTTCTCCGTGACGAATTTTGCCAAGGTGACACACGCTTACCCGCACGGTTTTCGGCTTTGGCGAGGCCTGCCTACTCAAGGAGAAGGAGGAGGAGGAGGCCGCGGTGTCCTGCAAGTAGCCAGCGGAGGCTCGTTTCGTCAGATCCTCGGCCACGCATCTTTCCTCGCCACGCGTTAACGTGGTCGTTTTACGAACAATCCTGGTCACGATACGTTTCGTGCCATTCTCACCGCGTCTCGACGTCTTCGTTGACTCGATCGACGATCCTAAATCGTAGCGTTATCAGTTGCTACGTAAACAACAACACCTCGAGAGACAAATCCTCCCGCCCGAAAAATATTCCACACCGTTTCGTGTCTATTAACACGACGCATCCGTGAGACGAGTTTCGAAGATGTGCTCTCTTCTCCCAGTGTTTACGATACGAAATCGCGTCACGATCGATTCCAGATTGGCCGTGTTCCAAGTTTCCCCTATTGATCGTCATCGTTGATCGTGACGCGATTCCTGGATCTTTAACCCTTTAACAGGATCGTGTGTTTAGGAAAACACTCGTAAAGAGGTTATAGAGATATAGCGTTGAAACGTGAACGAAATATATGATTATATCTCTTCTTTTATTTTCGACAATCTCTGAACTGATGTAAGGATTACGTGTTCTAATAAACGAGCGGTAATAAAAACTTGTCTGAGTCAATTCTTAGTAATAAATGATCCAATGATATCACGAAAGATTCTCAGATTTTAGATGAGGTCAATTTTGGATGTACATAATAAATCTATTAGAGCAGCCGAATCTTTTTAAATCTTTTCTGCGTCTACTGTTTCTAATTCGTTAAATTGCTTCTATAAAGCTACCAATAAATCTGACGACGTTAATTTGAACGGTAAAAAAAATTGAACCTTGCCCTTGAATCTCATCTTTCGTCACCTTGAATCCACTGTCAAAGGGTTAAAATCAATCTGGATCAA
This sequence comes from Habropoda laboriosa, assembly GCF_001263275.1. Taxonomy (NCBI): domain Eukaryota; kingdom Metazoa; phylum Arthropoda; class Insecta; order Hymenoptera; family Apidae; genus Habropoda; species Habropoda laboriosa. Next base: position 4,377,216 of record NW_017100161.1, read on the forward strand.
TTTTCAGATAAAAGAAGAAATCTTCCATGAAACTCGTCGTACACAGATCTCCCTAATTCACCAAAGTTCCTACCTAGAACCTCGGTCGAGAGTCTCCGTTTGGTATAGATCGCTCTCAAATCATCGTTGACAGGCGCCGCGGCTGTCGAAGCAGGTGAAACGACGTTCTCTCGAGCGTCGTCTTCCCTCGTACCCTGCACGAACAACCTTCCTCCCTTGCTAAACCGATAGATCGACATATCTCGGTGCAATTGGTCGAACGAAGAAGAAGAAATGAAGAAGATCACGATTCTCTTCTCTGGAAGAAACTTAACATCGAGCACGTACGACCGTTCATTCGTAGCCTTATCCGGCGCCTTCGCTCGGTTAACGTTCGTGAAAGCCGATTATATCGCAGATCGACCGACCGTTCGTTCGTTCGTTCGGTCTCGTCTCACCGTTAGTCCAAGTCAGAGAGAAGAGCTGGCGCGCCACGGAACGCGTTTATCGATTCGCCAAACTCTCCTCGTCGATTCTTATCTTCTCTCTACAACGTTCCAACTTCGTCTGAACTGAAGTAACGATTTTCGATCGTCCGAACTGCATCGATACCATCTATCTTCTTCTTCGTCTATTAAGCACCAAAACACTCGCTGATCGATAAAGTAGAGAGAGAGAGAGTAAGGAGGGGATCTACAAAACTGCTACTCTGTGAAAACAGCCTACGGCGCGGAACTTGTTGTGCTCACCGGACCGGGAGACAATGTCGAAGTAACGAACACACACGGGTAGAAATAGAGTCGAATTGCCTTGGAGTAGTATGAATAATAGTAACGATACCGATAGATCGATAGAGAAAGTGACATTAGAGTAACCGATAACAGCCCGTGTGTAATGGAATTAAATCGTTATCGATGAAGTGTGACACTTGAAGAAAAAACAATAAAGAGACAGAGAGATTCTATGTGTGAAAGAGACGCGTGAGTGGCCCAAACTAAGCGCGTATCGCGAACCGACTGGCGTACACCTCTCCATGGTATAACTCCGATCGAGACCGATCCCCACTTCAAGAGGTTCCTCCTGTGCTTCTTTGCGCGTTCGCTGTTCTCCGCTCGTCCGCACGTTTCACCGGTAAGGTTTCACGACGCGTTCCCTCCTAGCTAGGTTCCCCGTGTGTGACACGTGTCTCCTTTCGTAAGTTGCTTACGAGAATGATTTTCCTTCACGGTGTGTTGTTCACAAGGAGAGCGAAAAAAAATCAGTAAAAAAACATGGTCAACGATGATTTAAACACGCGTGAATCGGCGTAAGAGAAACAGGATACGTCGCGGCGATTCACCGACACGAACGACGACAGCGTTTGTATCCGGCTGCCGTCGCGAGAGTAGGCCAACGAAATGCGCACAGGTGAGAGACGCCTCCGACAGTCGCCCCCCTTCTCTTCGTTCGCTACTCTCTTTCTCTCTTTTTCTCTCTGCTTACCAGTGTTACTCTCTGTTCACTCTCTCTCTCTCTCTCTTTGTGTCTGTCCAACACCACGTTCGGTCCTCTCTCTCTTTCTCACTCTCTTCCTCGATGGCTGCTCGTGTTTGTCATACCGTAGCCTGCACCTCCATTCTGTTCTCCACCCTTGCACATCTTCGATGTTTTTCCGTATTTTCTTTCTATTTCTTCTTCGTTTAACTACCAGGATTCTCTTCTGTCTCTCTGTTTGCAAAATTATTCGTCCTCTTCGTCGCGTATGTAATATACACGCGATGGTATTTTTGCCTGTTGCGCTCTCTACATTGTGTTATTATTGTGGATAGGCCCTGGTGCAAGATCGCGCATGCGCCCGCGCAATATCGGCCGAGTCATCGGGTAACGAACGTTGCTGTTGCAACGAGTAGCGAAGCAGCGTCGCCGAACCCAGACCCCACTTCTTGATTCTGCCACGCTCGACGCGACGCCTGTGTGTTGTGCTGCTCTACTCGTCCGTCGCGCATCGTGTCCTTCCTCCTTTTCCTTTTCCAGGGATTTTTACGATTCACCGTGGTGGCACAGTAACGCTCCGTAACCGCCGCCTTCGATACATACCTCGATTCTTCTTGTTGTTACAATATACGTATACCGTCTTCGAAGAGTTACCTAATTCGTGGCTCGTTTTGCTTTGTAAATCGGATCTCTCGTTTAATTGGACGCGTTGGTTTTATCCAGAGGACGAAGTATACGCAGTAATTATCTTTCGGTTTGTTATTTCAAATTGATAATTTAATGGACGCGTTGGTTTTATCCGGAGGACATAAATACACTTACTGTGACAGAGGTTATGGGGGAGGGGGGAGAGAGAACGACGGATGGAAAAACGAGCGGAGGACGAGAAGGGAACGAAAACAATGCCTAAATAAGTGGCGTCGGCGTGAAACAAGCGAAAATAGGACGCGGTGTCCCTGAACGGTGGAAAAAAAAAGGAACGGAAAACGAGAGAGTCGACGAGAACATGAGCGGTGCTCGCCGAGACCGGACGTGACGTCATCGCGCCCGCGAATGCTTGCTAAGGCTCGAGCATCGCTTCCGTTACGCGGCCGACCGCGTGAACCGATCGCTAAGAGATCCTCGAGGTTCGTTTGTGATTTCAACGAATTGCTACAATTGCTCGTTTCCGCTTTAGATCTGTGATTTCGAAAATAATTTCGTCCAATTTAGTGGTAAATCACTAAGAGACGAAGAAGGATCGAGATGAGAGTTTGGAGCTACACTTTTTTTCCTGTGATCTGTTAATACAAATTTTGTACAGTATAAGCAAACAGTTTAATCTCTATTCCTTTTATCCCTTCGACTGTCAGCGCCAATACGAGCTCTGCCGATAATCGACCTTTGGATCGATCGACTGTTATACTTATGTTTTATATTCATATACTATTCATTTTATCGAGCAAAAAAGTGATTTTGCCAAAGTCGTGTACCCTGGTCACTTAACTCATGCACATGTTTCGTAATTAGTTATTATCAATACTATATCTCGATGCTTTACTTTGAAGTGGGGCCAACAGTCAAAAATTTAACGTACAACACGAAACAATCGATAAATCGAATACTTCCAGATCCCTAACCTACGTCATTTTCATTTATAACCTAAAAATTGTGCAACATTTTACCTCGTTTCACAAAAACTCATAAGGCAAGAGGTTAAGTTGCATCGAAATCACATTCGTGCGCTCTGAAGAAGGAAAAGAATGTCTGGAAGGGTGTGAAACTGTCGAGGATGCGCATAACGCGCTAAAAAGGAACGCAGTCGGTCGCGAGTCGCGACCTTGGCCGGTGGCGTCATTCGCGTTTTTGTATTCGGTGCTCGATCGACCGATTCCGATTATCATAATTACAAGGTGGGCGGCTCGCGACCGGGGAGACGCGTCGCGATACGACCACCTCCCACGTCTCGGAATACCGCGTCGCTTTAGACTGGCTGTCAACCTTCCGTGTGTCTTGTTGACTCGACGCGTAAACGTGAAACTACCATAAACGGGCAGCTTGGTCGCGGAACGTAAGGACACCCGTCACTGTCAGCTCAGCGTCACGAATAATCACGCGGTCTCCTCTCGAAGCCCAAAGGAAATGAATCTCTTGATCTAGTAAACCGCCTTCCGGGGGTTTCAAATGCGTGGGACGACGCGGCTGTGTACGAGCTACGAAGTCTGAACAGCGAGCGCCATCTAGCTTTTCGATCGGTTCACGCGGTCGATAAGAGATCGAGCCAAGATGGCTGATGGTTATTAGACGTGTGTCAGAATGGTAATGAGATTAAATTTTCAAGATTCGATAAGAAATCAAGTGAACGAAAATAGATAAAAGCAAAAGAAAGAATGTATTCGATTCGAATCATGATTTCCTTATACAAATATTCCAAATTCCTTTTTCCCCCCTATTTTTGTTTTTTTTTTCTTTTTTTTTTCTCGCAAGGGAACCACTACGGCATAAAAATGTAGGGGAAGAAAACTTACCTTGCGTCGCCAGCTCTGCGGCGCGAAACAGAACAGAAAACACACCATATTAGACATAAGATGGTCATTATCTTTGGAGCCGCTAGTTAATAAAGTAAATATGGGTAAATTGGCTCGAACCGGCGGGGAGCACTTCTCGCCTGCTCGTGGTTCGCCAACAAATAAGAGGGGGGGGGGGGGGGAGAAAGAGAGAGAGAGAGAGAGAGAGAGAGAGAGAAATATAAATTCTGACGCGAGTGTTGCATCACGGGGGTTTAAAACGAACACTGTCTCCCTTTGTGCGGTCGCGTAACGCGGTTAACTCCGCGTTCAGAAACTGCTTTTTTAGCCCTGGTCGTCCGCAGACGATCTCCGCGGCGTCCTGACCGTTTTTAAACGGCGCCGCGTAATCGCGATCCCGTTCGAGGCGGCGCCGGACGAACGTCGTCCAGAAACGCTAACTCGCTTTCGATCGGAACGAGAATCGCGAGAAG
>NW_017100161.1:4381665-4391753 GCF_001263275.1 Habropoda laboriosa
GATTCTCCCTGGCACACCGCACTGACCGTTTTCCCCATCGCGGACCCGAGTTTCTCGGAAGCGAAACTTTCGATCGATATCTCTCGGGGAGCCTCTCTTTTTCGAGCGATTGTTTCGTCGTTTGGGGAAAGAAAACGAAACCACGATGGAACGTGTAACGAGATATTCTTTCTTCGATTAGTTTTTTTTTTCTCTTTTTTTCTGTGTTTTTTAAATGGAAAAAAGGGCGAACCAGCGTGTCGATGTTAATTCTAATTGGCTGAATGAAGTGTGCGTGTACATACGATGGAGTAATACTAAGGGGGAGATAGAGGTTTTAGTCTATGTTTGATAATTTCGCGTTTCGAAAGGGCGAACCAGTTTTCTAAATCGAGTACAATATCGATATTCTAATTATCTAAAGTATCGTTCTAGCATTGTACAGGTATGTGAACAGTGAGAGAGTAATATAATTGGTGATAGTTTGAAGGAGTAACGTTAGATTGTTACTCACCTGGAAGTGTAGTATGATGGTCCATATCAAACCTAGGGTCAGCTTAGGATTTCCATCGACGATATCTTCGGCACGGATATTGACAAGTTTGATTTTTCTGAAGCGAAGGAAGTCTAGGGCCATTTGCACATTCTGCAGCATGTGGAAACGCATCCGACCTCTTTCCCGCGGCTAGAAAATCATTCGTTGATTGGTAATTAAATATGTAGGATCGTTGTGGCGAATGTGAACCCTCGATTGGTTGGATGCAGACGATGTATAAACTACTTTTTCATGGTTAACGTTAAAAAAAATATATTAACCCTTTCATTGCTATTGGCGCCTATAGATATTTAAAAAATTTTTACTGTTCGCGCCTTTATGGCGCATTTCGATAACTCAATTCTTAATTTTATCCTTCGCTCATTTTCACCTTAATTTAACAAAACAAATTTTAAAACGAAAGATTTTGCGATATTTCCATGATGACTTAATCCTTCAAATTTCATCCTTCCTGCATTTTCACTTTAATTTGAAAACGAAAGATTTCGCGATCTCGTTCAATAATCAACAAAAATCTGCAGCAGCGAAAGGGTTCGAAATACCGACAGAAGGTACATAGGATGAAATATAGGTGATCCTTTAAGTGTAATAAAACTGCATGCAACGTGAAGTTCCAGGAAAGCACGAGAGGACATATCGAAGTAGATAGAAACGTATACGATCCGAGCACTCTGATAATTGAGGTCAAGTCTGTCCCACCCTATGTAACCAGTTACGCAAGAAGCATTTCACCCTGCCAACCGAGGGTCAAACAGGGGGGAGGAGGATAGCTCGCAATCGTACACACGGCTGGGCTATTGCATAAAAAAGGAAGAAGAAACGGAAGCAGGACGAGAACGTGAAATACTTACGAGATGCTCTCCTGAGAGGACCTCCAGCAAGGAAATGAGGTTGTGCCCGTCCCGCAGGTCTTCGAATAGATCTCCGATATGTCTGCTGGCCTGAAACAACGATTTCACGCGTCAGTGCGCTAATCAACTACTTCCTCGTTCAAGTGTCTCCCGTTTGATAATACACCGATTCATAACTGAAAATAAAACAACAAGCAAATTGAATCCGAATGGAGAAACTTTCAAAACAAAAGCAAAAAAGAAAGAAAGAAAATGGGAAAAGGATCATTCAATGAAATGTTTTTCTTTTTATATATATATATAAGGTAAAAGGAAACATCGAACAGGCGAACCAAAGGAAAAAATAAATAATTCTACCAAACACAAACGTGCAAAAGTACACACACACACACACACACATACGTACACGTTTACAGAGAGAAAATGGAATAGAACAAAGTGTAGAAGTGTAGAGAAGGGAATAAAAGCTGTTTCATAGAAGATAATCGCGTGCCTGGCGAAAATAAACGTAACAAAGTTAATACTACAGGCCGAGGTGCGTCACGTGCAAACGCAACAACGATCCGGCGGCCCTCAAACAACTCACGGATGAAGTTTAAATGCCCCGGCTTCGCGATAAGCACGAATCCTCTAAGTGAACCGTGTTTCAGGAGGATTCGGCCAATTTTCGATAATTGCACCGCTGTACGTACGATTCTCGTGACGGAATTTCGCAACGCACGCGTTTATTATTGTATCAACGGTGGATAGAATTGAAGGAGAAGTGAGGGGGTAAAGGGGAGGATGAAATTACGAGGAAAAGGACGATTTACTTGTAGACCAACGATCATTCAATGGACACAACGAGAGACGTCGTATTTATCTTTTTTTTCTCTCTTTTTCTCTCTTTGGAGCATGCGAAAATTCCTTCTAACATTGGCAACGGTCGCGAGAACGACAACTGCCGTGGACTTACAGTGGGGGAACAGCATGGCTGGTTGTTCACAAGGACGCACACGTGCAGGCACGTGTAAGTCTGAAAAAAACATCCATTGAGAAAGGAACAGGCTGCGAATTATTGTTTAATTCCGCGTGCCTTTTGGATAATCACCGAAAAGTAGCCTCAGGTTTATTTTAACCCTTTGAAATTCAATTGACACGTTCGTTAGCACGAAATTCTATCGAAGAATCTCTCCCTAGTTTTTATCTCATTTTTCCTTGCATTTTTGATATCTACATTTTTCTCTAACTCTAAATTTTTATACTTAATTTATTTCTATATTTTATCGCATTTTATTCATTCATTTCTACGATCTACTACATTTTTCTCTAACTACGACGGTGCAACAAAATTTTTATGCACAATTCATTTCTATATTTTATTATATTTCGTCAATTACTTTCTAGAATTTATGTTTCTCTAGCTACACTGCGGTGCATAACTATAGCACCGCCTAAACTTTTAGTTGTTTCGTACTTTAGATTAAAAATGCAAACAAATTAATTGTAGAAATTGAAAGGGCAATTTAAATGAGATTTAGTCTAAAGTTCACTGTTTCTCATACCCTTCCGATTTCTACAATTAATTTTTTTGCATTTTGAATCTGAAGTCCGAAACAACTAACAATTTAAGCGGTGCTATAGTTATGCACCGCAGTGTATGCTATTACGAGAAAACTTGCCTACGTAATGGAAGATCGCGTTAATTCGTTATCGTTAATTAACAGGCATAAACCTTCGGCTACTGGTCGGTTGCACGGACGAGTGGTCCTTGACCGGAAAATTTCTATAACATGCGATAGATGACAAAAGCGTCGAGGATAACTTCTCTCCTTTCGAGAATAATTTGCGAGGTTTAAACGCCGGTTAATCTTTAATTGCATGTCAACGCTTCAAAGGATGAAATCTAGAATGCGAAGCGCTTTGTGTTCGGTGAATTGCGGAGAGTTGAAGAGAACGCTCGATGCATAGCAGAGCTCGTTTATTTTCCGATAGTTTCAACGACCAAGTTGCAATTCTTCCTTTCACGCCGTTTATCGTTCCGTGACAATTCTCACGATGAATTCCGAGCTGCGACTGTTTTTACCAACGATTCTTTCGTTTTTCATATTTTTCACAATTAATTTCCGGAGAAATGTGTTCGGTAAGTAGACTCGAAATTACTCTGTTGGCGCCAGTCGATATTCTCGAATCTTCAGCGAGACAGACGTGAGATTGTTGGCGCCCGAATCTTATTTACCAAAAATTTGTCTATTCAACTTGGAGATGTTTCTTTGGCGTCTTATACCGCAGAAAACTTACGAAACTTTGCTCGGTAGATTTGGAGATACTCCTCGGCGCCAGAGCTCATTTTCCAATAATTCCCGCGATAAATTCGGAGTCTTCCGTTGGCGCCAGGCGCCATCAATTATCCTCCGATATCCTTCCGTAGAAAATTGAATACAATCTTCTCTCAACGTCTCTTATTTATCACCGGTATTTTTCACAGAAAATTTGGAACAATTCCACGGCAAGCTCGGTAACAACGATTATTTCCCAATTTTCTCTAACGGTAAATTCGAAATCGTCTACTTAGCGCCTGGCGCTTAATGCACAACAACAATTACGCAATACGGTGAAAGCTGTGCAATCTTCGAGCGTTCGTTTCAACTGTACGGCGCTTAACTAACAAATTGTAAACCTAACATCTAACGAACGTATAACTATTCGGCAAATATTGAACTAAGGGAACACAGGTGTCTAGACACTTCTCACTTCTAGATTCTTTTCGTAACCTAACACTATCGACATGCATTCGAACGTAGAAGAGAACCACTCGTCCAAGTCTCGTTTAGGCGGTCATCAGAGATCTGGAAGGAATTCTACTCGTTCGATTTCGTACCTTCACGTATTTCCAATGCTGTGCGGCGAGTGCGTGAAAGGATCGAAAGTACATTTGTAATATCATTTATGAATTCTCGTTCGAACGTGAGCGCTTATGTAATCGCGTACGATTACAAATCGACGTGTTGTCACCGGGGCGTAAGCGCATCCAAGATGCATTCTGACGTTGCTAAACTGATTTGTGCAAGAGAACCACGGGAATGTGTGTTAAAAACGCGCGAGTAGAAGCAGAATCACACCGGTTTAGGTTTTTGCGCCAACGCCCGGGTACAACGACCGATCGTCGCGGATTCGAGTCGAACAGAAGGAAGAAAAACGTACAGAGGAACGACGGGCGTTTGTACCATCGATCGTGAGCAAAAAGCGTCGGAGGCACATGAATGAGGGTCGAAAAAGCGCATGGCGCCACTCGAAAGAAAAGCCTCGGCTATCTTAAACTGAGTGCCTCCTCGTAATTCTTCGAACAGTGACGAATTAACACTTTGACCTGCCAAGTCATTTCGAGCAGGGATACCGGGAGTAAGAGTTGATTCCTTGTTACACGATTCTTCGGTGGATTTCGACAGAGACGTGTACAGGGCGTCTTAGAAGAGGTGTGAAAGCAAGTTTTTCGAGAAATTGAGTAAATTAAGAAAATTAAAAATCTAGAGATAAACTATTTTTATGTGAAAGAGCTAAAATTGAAATTACACTGTTTAACAAGAATGATCGATCGATCATTTACCAGAAAAAATTGCAAAGCGATTTCCTGAAAAATTTGCATTTCTCAGCACTGTCACTCTTCTGGCAAATCGACAGAACGCATTTTGCATTCAAAGAGACACTATTCGCAAGCTACACGTCAAATTCTCCAAAATAAGTATGAGCACATTTTTCGTATCAGCCGGTAAATCTCCTTTAAATCAGGAAATTTGTCGTATCTTCTAAAAATAAACACACTACTCTACACACGTGTGCAGTTTTCCGCTTCCTTAAACAGTCATCGTTACTCTCACAATCGTCGAATAAAATCATTCCCGGAAAGTGAAACTGTTACTCATGTGTGAATTACGGCTGCCTTACGTCTACTAACTGGCGTTAGCCAAATACGGGTAAACCACGTCTACGTCAAACAGCCCATGATTTTATCAGCTCTCCTCAAGAATGACCAAGTATAGGAAACAAAGGTGGATCACAGGATGTCTTTATTCAACGGATCGGAATTCATGGGCGCAGAGAAGTTACTTCAGCGGACCATTTCCTGGCGCTGGAACGTTACGCAATGGCGAACGGATGCGTCATAGGCCTTACCGCCAGTAGTGCAACGTTCACTTCTTCTCTCTTCAACGAACCACCAGACAACTGTTGGTGTTTCTCTTTACATTTTTTTCCCTTCTCTAATGCAACATCTCCAACAAGCTCGACTGACTGACTGACTGAGTGACTGACTCTTGCCTACCTGCGTACCTAACTGCCTACTTATCCACCTACTTACCAGGCAAGAGGTGGTAAATCGGGAACGTCGTCTACAGGAGAACGTTTCCGAATAAGGTCAGAGTTACGAGAGGAAAGGTGGGCGCACGGAATCGAGCAGGTAGGTAGCCAACTGAAACCAGTACCGAGCGACGCGCAAACACGCAGTACCGTTCGCTGTATTACACCCTGGAATCCATTACCAGGGAGAGACGAGATCGGTGGAAAATTCGTCACAGCCTGTACGATTCTCTTATGTACTTGAAATTTCACTCGGCACACGCTTGTAGTATCAACCCTCTACTGTCGAGACGGAGTCTCGATTCTACCTTTTTTCTTTTCTTCCGTTCTATTTAGAACTTGTTATTATATTCAAATCAAACCAATCACTCTATCCTACAACGTTCATTAGGAAAATGTGTAATAAAGGTAAATTAGTAGGAAAAGTTGTCAGAGATGTTCTATATTTATGTATAAACTAAGTTGAGGAGTTTCGTAGACTCCGAATCGGGCTTTACGACCCAAAAACGGTGTCTCCCGACAGTAGAGGGTTAAACACCCATCCTGTGCATTCTACACAAGCTGTAACTAAAGTGTACACCGTAGAGAGGAACTTTGGAATCGACAGAATTATGCAGATAAATATTTGAAAGTTTAGTATGAATTTGTTTCTCAACGAATTTTTTAAACAGACAGACTAGCACGTGGGCTGTAATTTTTAAGATTAATAACGAACGTGTTAAACTGGTATGTACCCAGTATCGACGGACTCTAGTGCGACCTGATTATCTACCACACCAACGGTGTAAGAAACTTCTGCACCCTTTTCTGGAAGAAGGGGAGTGACCAGCATCGATCGTTCTAAAAGTCCTCGTAGAAAGAAGCGAGAGATATGTAGGAAGGTTTTTAGGGGTTTAGGTTTAAGGGGTATAGTTAGAGAAAGGGATGAGTAATAGTGTCGAGATATACGGGGTCGAGGAGCTAACTAACATAGGAAGAAAATAAAGGCTCGATAACCCTCGAAATGCCAATCGAGTTATACCCCGAGCCGCTTACGAACCAAGGAGGAGCTTCAACCTTGCCTCTCTTCTCCTTTCTCCTTGACTCCTGACTTTGCATACGCGGCCAACGTAACAAGAAAGCAACGCGAGGAATGTATCGCTGCTCGATTTATCATTGGACTGCCTCTTCTTATACCTTCTATCCCTCTTTTACTCTCTTCTGATTATCTCTCCTTCTTCATCTTTCTCCACGACGAAGAAAGAGAGAGAGAACAATCATCGTTCTTCATTTAAGAATCCGTTTCTTTCTTTCCTTCTCTCTCTCTCTCTCTCTCTCTCGTTTGGAAAACAGAAGAGAGGACCTGCGTCATCGTGGTCGATAGGCGAGAGCCCGAAGAAAAAACAAAGGAAGAGAACGAGAGTCACGTGAGATCAAGGCTAACGTGTCTCGAGTTGCGAGGATTGTTCGCGGTCGCGTGCCATGTCGTCGGTCGTCGGGCGTCGGCGTCGGGACGACGCTGTTTTACACAACTGGCCTGGCGGTGAACGTGATCGGGTTGTACACAGGGGCCATTAGCACGTCTGCAACCCTCGATGGTTTCGTCAGCGTCAGAATCGGCATTGGCATCCATCGAGAACACCGAGCCTCTCTCGTTGGAATAGACGAGAGGCTGGCTCTCTCTCTCTTGCCTCTGCCAGCATCGAGACACAGACCAAGGCATCCTTTTTCCCGTCACGTGTTCACTCGAGAATGCGTACAACGCAGAACAGTGGCGGTGTTTGTTCGAACGGTGGTAGCCTCCTTGCTCCGATCATTTGAATCTCATTAATCAATCTAGCCCGGGGGAGGAAGGAAAAAAACACCGCATTCCCCTTCTCTGAAAATCGAATTTACATATCAGAGAACATAGACGAGCAATCAAGCTCTGACTTGTATAATTCACTGATTAAGACGTAGAGTGGTAACAGAGAGAACACTGTTCAACCCTTTATCCAAAGGGTTAGGAAGTGGAGTTTGAGGATCTCCCTTGTCTAACTTATCTGAACAATTTTCTTCAGATCGTTAGAGTCCCTTTAATCAATCTAAAAGAAAATTGTATTTCTTTATCAATCACGCTCTGACATATAATTCACTGATTAAGACGTAGAGTAATAGCAAAGAGAACACTGTTCAACCCTTTATCGAAAGAGTTACAAAGAGAGGTTTGAGGATCTCCCTTGTCTAACCTGTCTAAACAATTTTCTCCAAATCGTTCAAATCTCGTTAACCCCTTGCCCTATAACAACGAGTCAGCCTCTTGCCACAGATTTTGGTCCAGCTCTGATAAAAACAGTTCCACCGGTAACAAAAATGAATTTTAATTCGTTTTAATTTGTAAAACTGTCGAATTTCATTAACCCAGAATACATCAGCTTTTCTTACTTAATACAGTACTGAAACAGTAAATAACCAACTGTTAGACGCACACTCAGGAAAATAAATCATACGTCAATCTAATAATCAATCTAACAGAAAAAACACTGCATTACCATCTCTGAAAACTGAATTTACATACCGAAGAGCATAAAGGCGAGGCGTAAAAGTCCCAACATGCAGCTGACTCATATAGCAATAAAAGTGGGAAGGTTGTCTAACCCTTTACCGAATGGATTACAAAGAGAAACGCGAGGTCTCTTCACACCTGGATCCTCCGTGTCTCGCCTATCGCGAAGAATTTTCTCCAATTCACCCACTCGACACGTTTCCTCTGATACGTTACCATCTATAGCAACGCGTGAAATACCCTCCTGGAAGGGATTATGCTGAAAAGCCCACGCGCGTGTTTCAGCCTACACGTGAGTACGCGTACACGCAGATACTAGCGACAGTAGGGTTGAGAAGGTCTCCTATATCGTTTACGTATGTGGTTACGAAACAGCTGGTTGTCCCGTCGTTGCGCGTCGCTGCTCTCGTATGCTCACCTATCAGGTGTTTCGATATACACTCCGAGCCACGCCAGCCGTGGCCTCCTGCTAAGGTCGCTCTAAAATTAGGTTCGTTCGATATTTCGAAGGAAGGGCCAAGCTTCGGTTCGAAGAACACCACCCCTAATCGTCTAATTCGCCCGACTGTTTTAATCGTTTCACTTTGCAACGAGATTAGATCGTTTCATTACGTAGAAAGTTAGAACGAGAAAGGATCGATCGTACTTGGGTGAAAACGCCCATCGTTCACCGTGTCCTGACGATTTTCTTTTTTTTCTTCTTTCGTTCGAACAGAATTTCTGTGCGATTTTTTTTTTTATAGGAAAGAACCTCTTACCTTCTTCAGATGCTTGTTCACCCATTTTGTAAATGTTTTCTTTTGGATCGCGTCTCGTTCGTCTGTAATCAGAAAATAGAGTAGAAGCGATCGGTTAAAACAAATATCGATCTTCCACGATGAAAGATTAACACATCGCTGTCGTGATATATATATTCAATATATCGTCACCTCCAGACTTTCTCTAACCGTTTTTCCGCCATTTTCCGCGCGATTCTAATTCTAATTAACTCGTTCACTTGCACGTTCACAGATACACACATGTATTTAGGTATCGCGACATATATTTCGCCTACTCGCGCGGGCAAACCAGGCATCGGGTATCAGGCAGTCAAAGCAAAACTGGGAGATAGACGGACAGGCAGACAGACAGGTAGGTAAAAGTAGGTAGACAGGTAGGTAGATGGGTGTTTTTTGATATCTGGGCAGGTAGGAAAAGAGCAGCGTGATCCGTGCAGGCGAGCAAGCTTTGTAAAATCTGTATTACAACTGAAATATCTGTCGGCAAAAATTCATTAGTAGATTTGATAATTGCCCGGTGCATTCTTGCCTATTTGGTCTACCCACAACCTGTGCTCTGTTATATCACCAAAGAATGTGTCTCTGGCTTGTAAAAAAGAAAAAAAGGAACTTCGTGCTGCTACGTACACGTACATATCGCGTAATCCGATTTAGCAAACCTTACGACAGTCCCTCCTCGATGGAATACGGCGACAGTGTTCACCCACTGTCGACATCGGTGTGGTATAGCGCGTGCGAGAGTTCGACGACACGACTCGATAGCGAAATTAATCCACTGATAGAGAAGTCCTCTCAGAGAGCCTTCTCTTCGTAGCTTCTGAGCAGAGGCAATTAATTACCACCGATTATCCGATTCCGCCTCAACCCGTAGGCTTCCATTAAGAAACATTTAACCGTCTACTTGCGGTGCAGGGACAAATAACAACGGAGAGAACTCTCGATAAATACGTTTATGCCGACCTCGAGAGCGGAGGAAGTTTCGTACGTAGTTGAATTCCACGACGCAACGGCGACGAACGACATTTTTCCAACGGAGATAAGAAAGACAAACCTATTTGCACCGC
>NW_017100161.1:4391899-4404480 GCF_001263275.1 Habropoda laboriosa
TACCATAACGGTGATTAAACGTTACGGATATTATCGCCTTGGGGTTACAGCTCAACTCAGCTTAGTTTAGCTCAGCTCTCCTCGTTCGTCAATTTTTTTTCCAACGTTCCAGCCTAATATTCAGATGGAAATAAAGAGGAATTGTCGGTCTGTTCGACGAGCGAAAGGTAGTGGTGTATGTAAGACGTTAAAAATACGGTAGACGCGTTCATTCTAATTGACATGACAAGGCATTAGCTGGTAATCGGTTTGGATCGAAGCTCGTCCCAAGTGTCGGAGGGGGCGCGCCTTTGCGAGAAAAGAAAATGATCCGATGTAATCGAAAACGACGCCTGAAACGGAAGAGTGGCATACCGAGGCACAATTGGAGATAAATTGGGACAACGAGGACACTCGTTCTTACGAGAGGCGCACATTGGGATTTCGGAGCGTGTGATAACGGGGGTCAATTGTCGGGACGATCGTCCCTGGACGTGAGCAGGATCGTTGCAGAGGAAATCGCGCAGAGATACCTTTTTCTCTTTCTTTTTTCAAACTCAAAGTTACGTGCTTGGAGTATCGTACACGTATGTATACACGTGATGTCCTGGATTTTTCTGATTATGTTTGACGATGATACACAAGGCGAGCCACGTGAAACGGGCAATTCAATCATCTTCTGTAGCTGCGATGGTGCCAAAAAATTTTTATGCATAATTTAAATGGTGAATAAAATGGAAAAAAATTGAAGCTTCACGTTTGATTTAAAATTCTAGTATTCAAAGTCATTTTAGACCGTATTATCAATGTTTGCTACAGTATACGGTAGAAACAATCACATAAATTCATGTGAAAAATATAAGTGACCTTAACGAAAATAGAAAAATTTTTCTCCCATTTTATGCGTCCTTTGAAACCATTTAAAAAGCGTCTAAAAGTATTCTCGTACCGCCCCTAACTACAAAAGATAATTAGGTAGCCTATTTTACGCGAATCACCCTGTATATAAGTCGTTGGAAGGTTTATTAAAACGTCGCGATAAAAGCGAGAAATGAACTAAAAAGGATAATGGATATATTTCGTTCGTGTGGTTTCGTTTTATCAATACGAGAGAGAGATTGACATCAATTGAATTTATCACTGTACAAATTCGCTATCATTGATCATACTAAAAAAGCAACTACATTACTCTTCCCTTTAAACATCAAACTGTTCTGGCCAATTTTCTTAACGAACCTTCAGAACGATCTCACACTTACGCAACATTTTTCTCTCCCCTTATCTCCGTTTATTCTAAAACACGTACTAAAAGAAGTTCAAATGGAAAATTCGCGGACACCGTGTTTGTAAACCGAGGATAAATGTACGTATATACGCACTGGCGGTTAACTCTTTCGATGAACGTTCCCGTTTGGCCCAAACATTTGCGAATCACGCGCGGCAAACATAGAACTGGCGCGAAATCGTTTCGACAAACCCGCATTTCGCAAGCTAGACACTATCTCTACGTGCGTGTATTGCGTGGACACAAAGGACACGTCGATACACACACATATATATAACCCGTTAAAAGCGATTCTAATGGAAATCTGTTCTACGTTTTCGAGACGCCCCGAAGGTGGTACGCATAATGTACGATCGTACGTGATATTAGGCACACAAAAGACACTTCAAAAGAAGAAAAAAAAAAGTGTAACAGAGTTAGTGGTCAATTGTTAAGCGAATCAAACAATGAAAAAAAAAAAAGAAAAGAATAAAACACGTTGCAATCTCAAAGTTCACCGAAAGAAAAAAAAGAAAAAAAGAAAGAAAGAATACATGTTTACACTGTTGAACACGCGAGAACCGCGTCTCCTCGATTCTCCCTCGTTATCAGACGTGTCGGAGTCTCTGGATCAGACTGCATTCGCGAACACGCGCGAACCATTTTGCCCCGGCTATTTCCGAGGCAACTTCCGCGAAACATTCGGGTCAAACGGCAAAAGGTAAACGACCTGAAAAACGTTACTTCCGTTCGCGATAGCTTCTCGCGACGCGTGATTCCCTGCGTGCTCTTTTTCCCTCGGTTTCTTTCTCTCTATCGAAATAATCCTCGCATTTCTACTGCGACAAGAGAAGAAGAAGAAACGAGGAACAAAGAATACACCGAAGAATCACTTTCGGTGGTGTAAAAAAAAAAAAAAAACCACCCAAGCAATTTTCTACAACACTATTTCTCCTCGTTACCGATTTGTCTCGATTGTTGCGACGACAAAACGCCAAGGGAGGAAGCCAAAGCAAATTCGACGTGAAGAAGACAAAAAAAAAAAGAAAAGAAGAAACCAAACGAAAGTAAAAAAGAAGAAAACGGGTGGATAAAAAAAAAGGGGGTAGGATATAGTAGCAGGGCAATTAGAAAAGAAGTTCTCGAGTGGTAGGAGAAGAGGAGAGAGGGTCAGGGACACAAGGTATTGGACGAGGTCCAGCAGCATCGGCATGCCAACTCTTCACCTACCGTGCGCCTCGATGAACATCGCCCAGCAACCCCAGAAAGCCTGAGCGCTGCTGGAACGTTGTTCCGTCGGCCCATCCACCCGCCAATTCTCCCGTCGTTCCATCATCCACGAAAATCCATTTTCGTTCTGACCTTTGAACTTGGATAGCGACTCCTCGTATCCGTGCTGCGATCGCTGGGCACGATGATGCTCCGCCACTGTATCAGCCGGATCGAAACCGAGTCTCTCCTTGTAATAAGCCTGAGTGGACATTTTCTCGTTTGTTCGCCAGGATTATAACAGAACCTTCCTCTTCTTCTGCCTCTTTTTTCTCGTTTCTTCTTCTTCTTCTTCTTTAGTTAGTCCTTTCGAGGTTGGACAAGAATGAGTGAACTTTTAAGCTGTTCATCGAGCTATCTCTTCTTAACGTATCATCCTTTTTCCACACTTTTTATTTTCCGTCTTGCTTTAACGAAGATACGCGCACACCACTGTATCTGCAGTTGTCCAGGTAACAATTCTTTCTTCTCTCACGTTTCCGTGTCTTCTCCGGTGGCTTCGGGACACACTTTTCGAATCGAAACACTTAGCAAAAGTAAAGACTTATCTTAATGGAAGGTTTTAATAATATATATATGTATATATATATGTATATGGCACTTGGAGTCGATGGAAGACTCAGTTCTCTCTCTCGTCCTTAATTAAACACACTTTCCTCCGTTTCGTGGTTGCTGCCACCGTGTTCTCCCCTCGGACACGTTCGTTTCTTTTTGGATCGGATACGTTGACACTGGTTGTCGCGTTGCACTGTATGAAAGAATAGAAATAAAACGTTTTCGAAACTATGCGTATCGCGCGCGTCTGTGGACAGGGTATATGGACGGACGTATGAACGTTTTTCTTTTTCGTTTCTCTCGACGACGACGACGACGTGTGCGTGTGTGTGCGCGTGGTTATCAAGAGAAGAATAGAGAAGAAAGTAAGGAAGAAAATAATTTCGTAGACCGAGTTGGGGACACAATACGTGGACCAAAAGGAGGAAGAAGAAGAGAGAAACGGCTAATTTCGTTCCCCCCGTTTCGTTTGTCCGTTCAAACTTCTCTCCTCTCTCCAGACACACCGCACGAACGAAGCTTAACGAATCAACGACCGAATTTATCACGGGTACGTCGCAGACGTAACCACTCAACGTTTCTCGGGCAAAGTGGCTCGGTGGAACGGCACGAGACGCGGTAATCGGTCTTTCGCTGACGCCTAGTTCATCGTTCCCGCGACGGAACGAGCGAGAGACCCCGACTATATCCGCGCAGACACGATAAAGAGACTAGCACGAGACAATTTTCGTTACTCTACCACTTTCTCTCCCTCTCTTTTACCCTCTCTATCTCTTTCTCTCAACTTTAGCGCGACCAATTAAACCGGACGATTCTATTAGCCGACAGAGAGAGAGAGAGAGGAGAACATACCAAGCGCGTAGCTAACTATCGCGAATGTTGAAACGTACTGGGATAGGAGGAGTACGAATATAGATAATAACAGGAAAGGGATTGAAATATATATCGGCAGGGGATAGAGTGCAGCGTGGTGGTGAACAGCGAGCGAATCAGCGATTGTACCAACGAAACGAATGTATATAGACGCGTGAAGTAAGTGAGCGAACCAGAGGAGCGATCTACCAAACTGACGGTCCACGAGACGCACGGTGACTGAGACACGGGTGCTACCCGGGGAAACCCAAGACCATCGGGATCTCCGCTTATGGTAATGGAAGCAATGGCATGTGGGTGTCGTCTTCTAGATCGGAGCGAAATGCGACAACGCCAATTGCAACACAACCCAACCGTCCACGGGAGACCCTTTACTAATCCTGTTGGTTTTGTCAAGTCAGCTCTACTCTGGAGAGTGTGTGTATCTTTCGTTTCAGTTTTATCGGACACCTGGCGAGTCCTCGCTATCGATCCACCCTGTGTTCAAGATTCTCGTACGGGGGAGCGAATATTGGGGTGCGATACTGGGACGTGAAAGGATCGATTGTCTGATACTTCGGGTCGGATCAAGTTAGATGTGTGTTTCTGGTCGTTTCGTAAGTTCGTGAGAGAATATTTCGACGAAAAAGCAAATTCGTTCTCTGTCTCTAATATTTCTCTAATTTTCTCGAGAATTTTGAGGGCGTTCTTCATCCCTTCGCCGTGAACGATTGTGAATATAAAAAAATACGCGTGGATTATTTTTTTGAAAAATATCATATTGAATATTTGAATAAACAGCAAATTTCTTATTGAAAAATAGAAAATTCGCTCTGCGTCTCTAATATGTCTCGAGATACTGGGCTAAATATATCTATCATCTCGAATTTTAAGGGCGATTTTCACCCCTTCACTGTGAATACTTTTCCGAGAACTACTGTGTACCAAAATTTCATGAAAATCGGGGATTATCCCTGCAACTGTGTTTATCGAAAGAAGATACAACACCCTGTTAAGAGGAAACGAGCGAGAAAGAATGGATTACGTAGGTATTGAGTAACACTTTTTTCCTCGGAACGTGAAAGTTTCTTGCACTGGGGGGGAAAAATTGAATTAGCGACCTAGTTATGTATCGTGTAACTCCATAAAAGGGTTAATATCCTCGGAGAAGTTCAAGTTGGTTAGGTGTCCCCAGCGGTGGTGAGAGATGAACGTTGAATCGCGAAGACTCGAACCGACTCGACCCGACCGGACGACTCGACTCGACTCAACTCTGCCCGGTTCTCTCTGGTACCGACGGAATTAGATGCGAATAGAAAATAGAGTAACGCGTGTCACGCGCCACGCGGTGTTAGGTGAACTTCTCCTTCTAACCGTGTCCGTTGCATTGGTTAGACGACGTATAGAAAGTTCGAGAGAAAGTACCGCACGTAACGCGCCAACAGAGTCACATCTGAAGTTTTATCGGAAGAACCGACCGATCTTTACACAAATTCCACCACGAAAACCGTCTCCTTTGAACCGTATCCGCAACAGATGATACATTACCACGTTGAAATGTAAATACTACACGTATCACCGGTACTTGTCTCGTGTTTAGATCCAACGTGTACATATGTCATCGCTGCGAATAGCGTTAAAAAGAGCACGTGTACAAACGATCAACAAAACCTCCCTCCGATCTCCCCTTTGAAAAATCCAACAAGTTCCTCTAACGTTCCTTTCAACCCGTTCGGATGATAGATACACTACTACGTCAAAACTTGGCGTGTAAATTGCAAATATCACACGTATCGTCCGTACTCCAAGCATTTGTTGATAGAATTAATCGGCAACTCCGGTATACTTTTGCGGTGAAACTTTCGAAACCCCTAAGTTTGATTTTGGAAAAAGAATGTTTATTGTTCATGAATTTATTTATTTCTATTTCTCATTTTAATTTCCACTGTTTCAATAATACAGAAAACCCTGAATTTTACCTTCTAAAGTTCTCCAAAGCAATTACGCGTGTCGCCGTAATGGCGCCATTGGAGTGCAAAGGGTTAAGTTCCACCGTGTATGTCACAATTATCAATTCACAAACGAAGCGTCCGAAACGATCTCGAAAAAGAAAAGAACCGAGAGAAACCCCCGTGAAAAATCCATGAAAGTTCCCAACCAGCTAAGCGATCCTTTTAAGCGAAACACGTCTGACAAAGTGTATTATACAAAACGAACCGCAAATGAAACGATCGATGACATCACGTACAGGTCGAAACGCAACGTGTTTTTCTTTTTCTCTCCCTTTCTCCCCACCAAAGGTGCGCGTGCACCACCTACGAGATATCTTTCTCCCTAGCGTGAACGATACCGCTTGTTCTCGCCTTCTAAACGCGCGTAGTAAACCGCGCCAGGTAGAGAAAGGTAGCGAAGGAGGCTCAGGCGAGCATATACAGTATAGAAGCACCAGGTGAAAAGCTACGAAGAAGGAAAGAGAAGACGAGGAAGAAGAGGAGGAGGAGGAAGCGCGTGTACGCGCATCGTTGTTGCAGAGGAGCTGGCTCGGCGGCATTCTTGCGGCAACGGCGTAGCAGTATAACGGGTCCATAGTCGGCACACGGAGGACTTCTCGAGGGCTCTTCGAACCGAGAGAAGCGAACAGCAGCCAACGGAGAAGAGAGAGAAGGACTCTCTCTTCCAGCAGTTCGGTGTACAACCTTGAGGCCCGCACGCGGCAAAGCGTGCCTCGCGACTTCTTTTTCCACTCTCTCCCTCGCTCTCTGTGTTTTCACAAGCCTCCTCCGCGTGTATCGTGTCGCTTCGCAGCGGAAACCCCACCTATCTCTCCCTGTCCTCCTCTCTCTCTCTCTCTCGTAACCGTTTCCAGCCGAACGATAACACGTTTCGGGCTATGATCCTCCGGAGAGGGAATTTGGTTAATGGATTTTCGTGAAGCTCTCGGCAGATGGAGAAATGAGAAGTTTATTGACTAATTTGTTTATTTTGGAGGTGATTGGGAAATTTGATCGAGATGGTGAGAGTGGTGGAGGTTGTATTTGGATTTGAGGATGTGTTTAATTCGATTGTTCTTGAGGTAGAGGACGTATGAGTCAGGATAGTCTAGGCCGACTCATGAAAGTGGATCGGTGAATGCGTTAACAACGAAAGTCGAATGTCGTCGTTGGTCAAAACCTTCAATGTGAAACCAACATTCAAGGCTTTTCGTACACTTAGGGTACACACTTATCTGAGAGCTTTTTACAAGTGTTCGACAGTGCTCTCAGAGTGCGTGTACGACTCTCCGCCTTTTTTCGTACACTTAGGGTACACGCTTATCTGAGAGCTTTTTACAAGTGTTCGACAGTGCTCTCAGAGTGCGTGTACGACTCTCCGCCAGCACTTTGGATGCCGTGGGCACTGATAAATTTGACTCTCGAGAGCGACTCGCGGTAGTTTTGCTTTCGAGGGAGAACGTATAGTTGGTGGAAGCGATGTAGCGAGGTTGTAAATTAAAGTAAAGTGTAGCTGTACTCAGGGGCGAGTATTATTTACGAATTGCCGGTAGACAAATTTTTTGAACATACTGCAACGGAGAAGGTAATAATAGGCAAGGCTGGAGCTCCTTATCTTCCTTGAATTACTGTTTTGACGCTTAGATTACGCGTACTTGGACGTTTCACTGATTTCACGAGCTCACTGTATCGCTTCCACGGACTATACTCCCAAATTCTATGTCCAACTCTCCGCTGGTACTCTCAGTCCAGTGTACACTGATAAATTCGACTCTCGAGAGTAACTAGAGACAATTTTACTCTCAAATAGACACGTACCCTTAGGATACATACTCATCTGAGAGACTTTCACGATAGTTGCTCTCGAGAGTACTCTCAAATTGTGTGTCCAGCTCTCTGTCTTACTCTCAGCATAATGTACACTGATAAATTTGACTCTCGAGAGTAACTAGCGACAGCTTTACTCTCAAATAGACACGTAGCCTTAACTGTGTCTTTTATTATGAAAAATCTAAATTAACAGCCTAACAATCGATCGAACACTTCCCGATTCCCCATCTATCGATCCAAGTTTTATCAATGCCCTCGACTAAACACTTCACGTAATTGCCCGAAGCATCCTCCTCACCTTAGCTCGTTCCAGTTACGTCCTACTTATGAAAGGCACGCTCGAACAGCCGCTAACTCTTTCGCGTCGACCTACAGAGAGACTTCTTGGATCGGACGTAACGTAACTACCGATCGCATAAGTTCTCCCTCCGCAATGAAACGCGTAATTCTAGATGTGGTATATCGATTACGAATCGACCTTTCTCAAACCACCCGCGTACCGATCAACCGTTTCGCCGCGATTCTTCTCAACCTCGAACTTGATACCCGCGAATCTCGCGCTCGAAAACACGCGCGCCGTTCGAATCGAACGCGCGTCGGAAGTCGAGGGGCCTTGGAGAGGCGCGACCTTTGAAGAATTCGACGAAAAGGATCGCTCGTAAATATGTCGTTTAAACGTGAAATTTCGGTTCGAAAAGGTCGATCTTTCGGTAAAACCGTGGAACGAAGAATTCAAAGACCTAGGACTCGTTAAGTTTCATCCTAATAGAACCTCTCTAAACTCCGTTCCTCTCTCGCGACGCAACTGAAACTGGTTTTCGAGGTTGCAAACTCGCGTCCAACTGCGTTTCCAAGGTATACACACGTGAGATAAAACATTCGACGTGTTATTCCGTGTGAAAAACACTGTATTTCACCGTTTTTATACATGTATACCTGATCTCGCGATAAAGTAATCCGTGTGAATTTATCGCGATTACGTTCGATTTCTCAATGACACGAGTGTACGACGAGTGACGGATCTTTCAACGATCGCGCAATCGGTGCAATCACGTCATCGACCCGGTCGAAAAGAGCCGTGTGGCAGAAAAACGAGGCGTATCGAGCGAAGGTGGGATATCTTTGACGACTACCAGCCCATGGTGGAGTCGGAGTGAAGTGCGAGCACTCAAAGTCTCCGACGGCGTTCCACACGGTTCCAACGGCGATAAAGCTTACTTGCACTTTCGCGGGTCTGTTAACGCAACAACCAAATACGGCTTTCGGTGCGAACACGCCTGGAGGTCGTGTGTACGAAAGGTGGGGCGATATACTAACCGAACGGGTAGAAAGAGAGCGAGAGAGAGAGAGAAACAGGGTTTCTGCTGTGACGATAGCGGAGTAACCGGAGCAAGCATGATAGAGGTGGTAGAAAATGAAGGAAAAACTGCGCCGAAGGACGAAGACAGTGTTTTTCCATCCGTTAACCTGTTAATCGTTCTTTCGATGGTGGGAAAAGATGTAGCAGTCGATTGGGGTTATCTTTTGTTCTAGTAGATCCAGTGGGAATTGGTAATTGTTACGAATTCGTTATCGTTGATCGGGAGGTGAGTATTTATGAAGGACGATGTACAGTCAGAGGAAGAAATATAGCGAGGTCGTAAGATTGGGCGTCAAACTCTGCACGTTTAATTGAAGTTCAGAAACAAATAAGTAGGTGAATACTTACGAAGGACGAAGGTATAGTCGAGGGAAGAAATGTATCGGGGTCGTAAGATTAGGCGTGAAACTTTACACGTTCGATTGAAGTTCGAGAAAAGAATAGATAAGTGAATACTTACGAAGGGCGATGTATAGTCAGAGAAAGAAATATATCGAGGTCGTAAATTTACACGTTCGAGGATACCGACAGAAACCTGAGAAGACAAAAGTTAGAAACCTCGATTAGAATTGCACCAAGTATCCCGTACTTTTGTTTCAGCGAGCTGATCTTAAATATCACTCTATCAATAGATTCCACCAATTAACAACCTCGACGATATTTCTCCCTCCGACTATACATTCGCAAGCATGCAACGGGTGTATCGTACACCAAAAGGACAGCCAGATAACGAGGGATAAACGCGGAGGATATCGCGGGAGAGCACGGAACGAAATAATTGGCATTCCGTTGAAACTCGCGTTGAACCGCCGCTCAATTACACCAGCTGGAGTAATTTGGCAAGAAAACACGCGAGTCCGTTCCGCTTCGAGGTACCACGCGCTTTTCTCGCTCCCTGTGCACGCTTTTCTGGGAAGGAACGACGGGAATTCAAAAACTTCAAGGGGACACAACAAGACTGAATCTCTTAACTCTCTATACACACACACACACACACCCTCCGATGGTAGGTATATATATAATAACTGAGGAGAGTATAAAACGACGGTTTCTTCTTCTTCGTACGTTGTTTCGACGTAATCGCGAAAGAAGCGAAACGAGGGTACACAAGCGACCGGCTACGACCGATTCGGGCCAGAGAATAGGTCGATCGGACCAAATTAAGAAATTCCACGTACGCGACTGGCCGGACACATAACGCGCTCTCGCTCATATGTACGTGATTGTGCCGCGGCGCGGCGTGTCTCTCGCGAAGCCGGTTTGTCATAGAGCTGAGCCGCGCGCGCGGCGGCGGCCTGCAATTATTACGCAATCTCCGTATTCGATGAAAACGACTTTCTTCTTATTCACTCACAGCTCAGAAAACCACCGTGCGTCGGTCTATACATCTATTATTCGCCTACGTGTACACCGTGTCGCGGGCTATTTTCCATGTGAATATTTGTCACATTGTACGTATGCTTCCACGAATAGGAGCTACTAGGAAAATGTGTAAACGTAAGTGTAGGTTAGAAGTTCTAATCACAATGTGAAGAGTATGAATAATATTGCGATACCAGATACGAATCTATCAGCAGAATTTTTTATCATTGATAGTCTGTTTCAATAGACCGGCTAATCTTGTCATTATTAAAGGATAAAAATATCAATGGAAAAGGAAAATGTTACCGAGTCACTTAAAAATTTTTAAGTAATTGTTTGAGTACGATTATTGTGGGAAATTGTTTGTCGCAAAGGTGAAATCACCGAATGACATATTGTGAATAAGATGCTAAGAATCCTGAGACACCGTGTATATATGTATATACACTTCTGGTAGCGCGGTATCTTCACCGATCGTGTCGACACCTTTCAACGTTCTTGTCTCATTGATAGCTGGACTACACTTCTGGCAGCGCGGTATCTTCACCGATCGTGTCGACACCTTTCAACGTTCTTGTCTCATTGATAGCTGGACTTTTACGTCAAACCCTCTCTCTCTACTGCTTGTAAATAATCTTTCCTTTCGGGGATCATGTTTCAAGCCCCTATTATCGAGCTTTCAAATAGAACGCGCCCTACCAACGTAAAGAGAACGAAGAAACAGATGACTATATATGAGTCAGGTCTGCCTAAAGGGGATTCTAGGAATGCCAACGAAAAGGAAAACAAAGGGGAGAGAGAGAGAGTATAAGGAATTGTAATCTTGAATGAAATCTAGGGGGACGATAATATCGCAGGTATATACAAGCATTTCTCATTTTGGTGAATCGGTCGCTTAACCATTCGTGTTCGATACGCCGTTTCGTGATTACCAACAACGCGCGTGTTAATGGAAGGGACGCGAGAGAGACAGAGGTGGGGAAGGATCGAGTGAATAAAACGTACAACCGAACTGTGTATCGAAGCGAGAAAGAGAGAGAGAAACACAGAAGGGGAGAGACAGAGAGGTAGAAAGAGCAGGGAGGTGCCGCGGAACGAAGCGTGACTCACGAACGCGCCTCGTGTTTTGCTCGAGAAGCCATGGGCTTGCCGAAAATTTTTCACCCAGTACGTACCACGATATTCCACAGATAAAAACAATCAACAACTGGAACGTGCACCGATGCGTTCAAAACAACCTTTCACGTCGCGCACGTGTCAAAAGTAACAACAAGAAACACCAGTCAAACGTCATGATTCCCTCTCTTTGTTTTCCATACTAAATTATATCGCACAAATATCGAAACCTCCAACTTTTTTTTCAGTCACGTATTGAACGACGTCGATTATCGATGGTTATATCTCGTTCGACACTCTTCGATCGATAGGTACATGTTTTATCTCGAACGCGAGCGATGACACTGTTGCGCCAATCACGATTTGCCGATTTTAGTTGACAGCCCCGACTTAATCAAGAAAAACCGAATCCACGGACCGCCCGTTCATACCGTCCGTCCAACCTTTCGCTGGTACACGAGACGTGGCACTGTGGAATTCCTTGGTAGAAGGTACACACCGCCACGACAAACGTTGACGAAGTCGACGCGCGTATCCGGAACCCCGCCGTAACACGGCCAGGTAGCTGTAGGCCGTACGACGAGGACGGAGTGACTCGCCGAGAAACGCACGCGCGCGCACGCTCGCGCGCCGAGAAACGGTTGGAGGAATAGAAAAAGACGGAAAGGTGGACCGAGAAGGATGAATGGGCCGAGGAAAGAGGAGCAACGGGCGGATAAGGAACACGGACCGCGACGATCGGTAAGGGAGGGACCCAAGAGACCGGAGCGCTCTCTCGAGGAATAGCAACGCGTGTGAAGGGAGAACTAGATAGACAGAGACACAGAGAGATCAAAGTGAGAAAGAAGCTTAGAGGACAGGGACGGAAAGTGAGATAGAACGAGAGCGAAATGGGGAGAGAGAAGGATAGAAATACAGATGAGAGGAAGGAAGGGAAGGGAAGAATGAATAGGAAGGGAGGAGACAGAAGGGGAGAGAAGGAGAGCGAGCGAGCGGCTTGCGA
>NW_017100161.1:4404509-4405376 GCF_001263275.1 Habropoda laboriosa
ACGTCGCCTCGACACAGACTGCGGCGGCCTGGACAACTGCCGCCCACCCAAGCTGCCTCTACCTCGAGCCTCGAGGTTCCAGAACCTACTCCCCGCCATTGCAGCTCCGTTCATCCTTCACTTTCTCCGTTCGTTGAACAGAGAAATCGACTATACACACGTATAGACACAGCCCATGCACGTGTATATACAGAGATCGAGGGTCGGGGTGAAAACGAGCGAGAAGGACTGAGTGTATGCGATAGAGAGAGAGGAAAGTACGGCCTCTGTCTTTTTGACAGCGCTCCCGCCGTAGAATAGCTGCCGTTACAAACAGGTTCGTAGGGCAGGTCACGTAACGACAGGGGCGCGCCCGTGAAAATACCGCGAATCGCGAATTAAATGCATCGGGTGCGTGCCAGATACCAATTGGTGCCGATTAGACGGGTTTGATATTCATTCAACATCGTAACATTGCCGTTTACCGTTTTTCACCAGGGAATTCTGCCAATCCAAAGCGAACGGAAGATCCCAAAGAAGAAGAAGAAGAAGAAGAAGAAGACTTAGAGAGGCGGCACGGGCCCTCGTCGCGCTCCCGTACCGTGAGAATTCTTGCGTACTGGCACCGTGCCAAATGTACCTAATTTTTTTCTTCCACGATCATTCCTAACGTCGCCGATATTCTACCTCTTGTTTATGTTCACAGTGAAACCAACGCCGGCATAAGGGGACCGCCGGCTAATAAATGTGGACACTAAATATGTGACTTTCTGCGAGATCGCTAATCGTGCTTCCAGTCACGAATGAAGAAATGTTTATCTTATCGAGATAAACGATAACGATTTCGCGTCGCGTAAACCTGACGAACTTATCTTCGTTAACAGAAAC
>NW_017100161.1:4405540-4422980 GCF_001263275.1 Habropoda laboriosa
CGACTGAATGTTGTACCGTTGGTAGAAGCATGGATAAAATGATAATAGAGTAGGACTCCACGGGTAACTGTCCATTCAAATTCTTCTACGCCTGTCCCGTTTCTCACCAACTTTTTTATGATAATTCACGTCTATCGAAATCCTCGTTTATTCGACAACCTGTAATATCAACTTACCGTTTCGAACTACCGAAAATTACACAAGCCCCGGGTATATCGATACCCGAAACCAGTTGTATGTGTTTAAATACGACACAGCTAACCCGAGAGTGACCAAACCGGAGAGAATTCAATTCTGGCGAGGTATATGCACACAGCTTGCAGTAGAAACAGGTACATACAGCAAGGCTCGGAATAATCTGAATTTCAATGTACATCTAAGTTTCCCTATACACAAACTGGATATGAAAGCATCCAAGTATGCAAACCTCCTCGCAACAACTTCCACTTTCATCGATTTTCCGTATCACCAGATGATTCACATCTTACCGTCGATATTATGCGCGGTGTCGTGTTGCAAATGATGTTATTACATGTAAATGAATAATCCTGGCCGGATTTACCAAGCAGCGAACGTTCGTCGAGAATTGATATGCAAAGAAGATTCCCTTCGACACGAGCTATCACACGGCTAGTCGCCGACTTTAAAGCAGACAATCGTCGCTAAGAAGATAATTCTAACCGCCTAACGTTATTTAGTAATGTCTGTTCCATATTCGATGAGTTTCAAGCAGCGGTTCAACATCCCCCTCCTCCCCTTCTCCTGACCTGAATCCCACCTGATAAAATTTTTTTCTGTTACTTTGATTTTTTTCTTCTCCTCTTTCCTTCCTTTTTTTTCGATTGCTTCAGCCCCGTTGGCAAGTTCAAGCGAATTCCTAACTGTACCTCGATCAAAAGATTGCTCCACCAAATGTATATTAAAACGGGGATTCACCCGTGAGAATTTAGTCTGACCGTGACCGCCGCATTCGTTCGATTGGACCCCGCGTGGTCCAGTGGCGAAGGAGAAGAAGATGACCCATACGAAGTCTTTCTCGCTGCAGAAAGACGATATTAATCGAAGGAGAGGAGAGCGTTTGATAAAGAAAGTTCCTGAAGCAGGTGAGTGAAAAGAAAAGTAAGGGGGAATACCCCTCTGATTACCGGGAGGGTGAATTAGTTCCATGTGGTTAATTAAGCCGCGTCTACACTCTCACCTTGAGAGACACTTGTTCCTTATACCGAGCACTTTATATACTCGTTCCGAAAGCTCCTCGCGAAAAAGCGCGGGATGAAACGCGGATGCACCGACCTCTTCAGGTACTTCAGGTACCCCGGGACATCTAGCGAGCAGTTCGTGAAGCCTGATCTATGGCAAAGTAAAGCAGACTTCGCGACAATCGTTTGGCTAACAGGTGCATCGTTGTATGCGTCTGTCCGAAATTTTCATTCCTCAATTTTTGAAACGTCCTGTACACGTTGCTTCCCAGTGAATATTCTTGAAATACTCTTGCACAATTACGTAAAACATTCACACTTTGACTAAGTAATTAATTGGATCTATATTCCGTTAAGTAACTGTATATGATAATACGAAGTCCGATTAAAAAATAGGTTATGTCAGTGAACATATAATTACACTTAGTTTTTTCTTTACTGTATTTAATAAAATCATAGTTGAAAAGTACAATTCTTAGTTACGTATAAATTATGACACCCCTGCGTACATTCTTACGTGATACTAATATGGAATTTAATATGGCGGCGGAAACGTTAACAAAACGACTAGCTGTAACATAATTTGACCTATACCTCAATTTTCGAACTGAAATGGCTTCTAAAGAGTCAAAGGATCAATTACAACCCCCTTTCCGCGTCCCAAACGAGACGAGTCTGCGCAAAAAAAGAAGTAATGAGGAAGTAAAAAAAAAAAGAAACTAAGGAAAAAAGAGGCAACAGCGAAGAAAAAGAAGGAAGGGGAAAGAAGACGTTCTCGAGGCTGGGGCATCGAACCGTGACCCTAGCACCTGTTGCCGCCTCCACGCTCCTAGATTAATGCGAGCCGACCTAACCTGCCGCCTCCGCTCCCTACTCGCCGCGTAGGCAATAGCGAACTGGCATAACCTCTCTGACGAAGATTCCATGGACCGTGACCGCTGTAAAAAGCACCGGCCGTGAGTTCATCGACGTGACGACGACGACGAGGTTGAATCGTTGCACGTTAGTCGCTTGTCTGCCTCTTTGATCACGACACAAGTGTTTTCATTCATCGTTCCCCTCACAGTGGTGGAACATGGTGAACGGTCATGAATTGCAACGGTCGAGATTTTATTCGAGTTCTGAGAAACGCGTAAATTAGCCGACAGGGGGCAAAACGCCGGAGTCTCGCGAGACAGAAGCAATCGAGATAATCGAGACGTTGATTGTGTGTGATGGAGCAACGGTTAATAGAGCATTCATATCGCACCGATAGGTCGTTATAATTAGAAACAATTACGTTCACGCGCCTAAGATGCGATACTTCGATATCGACTGCACGGTACACGGTTTATTACGAGACCGATTACGTTACGTCGATCGGACCATTTTTAACGACGTTGCGCGAAAATGGTGCGGAACCGAGCACGCACGCTGCAGCTTTGTGAACGTGAATCAGAGCCTGTAATTTCACGAATCGGACGTGTCCTACATGCATACGCTGTTCATCCTATGTCCTATACTATACGTTAGAAAAAAGCCAGAAGAGTCGAATCGATCGCGAAAGAGGCCTCTTTGAAGCCTTTCGCGTCGTAGAAAAATTACGAGATTCGCTGAAACTTTCAAAAATTCCACTGAAATATTTAATTATAGAAAACTAGAAATAGTACGGAATTCTTAATGTTCAGCCGACTATCGAATCGAAAAGTATCGTTTCTCGGCCAGTGAAAATTTCATTTCCGAAACCTAACCTATACGGTCGACGATAAACACGTGAAAAAACATATCGAGAGATTTTCAAGTATGCAGCAGATGTTCGATTCACGGGATGATCAAAGTATCGCGAAAAACGACTCGTAATAAAGGCATGCAACTACAGAAGTGAAAAAATTCTCACGGTAAGATGATCGTCAATCTGCAATCCGATATTTATCGAATGGTTTCGAGTATCTATTCCTGGTCAGCACCCCTCATCGAAGGTCGCCGCGCAAGATTGTACCGCAAACGATTCTCGTTTCCTACATCGCAAGAAT
Organism: Habropoda laboriosa; assembly: GCF_001263275.1. Lineage (NCBI taxonomy): Eukaryota > Metazoa > Arthropoda > Insecta > Hymenoptera > Apidae > Habropoda > Habropoda laboriosa. The sequence continues at coordinate 4,408,752 of NW_017100161.1, forward strand.
TTACCAGCGCGGCTAATTTCTTTATACCAGTTCGTTTTCTTATATACGTATACTAAGTTTTCGAATCGAGCCAGTCGATGCAGCACGCTCTACAGTCTCGTACAACGACTATTAAGTGCCTTTCCGCATTTCACGAAACCCCTGTCTACGCGAATCGATAGGATCGATACGGGGCATTCGACAGTGTGAACACAGCAGGGGTCTAAATAATACGAGGGTCAAAAAAAAGTTTCATCTGTTACGAACGACGTTATTGATTCAATGCCATTATAAATGACTAATCGGTAGGCCTTCTCAAATAATAACAATCGGAGACGAAAAATGAGAGTAAATGATTGATAGCCGGTATTGTGATTAATTCACGACTGATTATGCGCTAGCGTTCTGGTCGATTACGTACGCACCGTCAATTATAACGATACTCGCGTGTGTTGTAGCAGCACAACAAGCGTCACCATCGTCGAACGTACTTTAGCACACTCGTGCGAGTAACGACGCCTATTTTGCAATTGATCGACGAATCTCGCTTAACGCAGCCAGTTTATGCAGCACTTGATGTGTTTTCTGCGTCGAAACCGAGAGATAAAGGTCTTTGTTTTTTTTTTCATTTGAAATTTCAACAGAATAACAAGCGATATACGAGTAATAATAATAATACACGCTGTAATCGTGGCTTCGAACGAAAACGAAAGGCGGAAGGCGAGTATATACACGACTCGAAGAATTTTAGGTACGTAACCGGCTTATGAAAACGGAAACTAGAAACGCAAGGCAATCGACACTTACCGGCGATCCGTAATACGGCTCTGTCAGCAGGATCCAGCTGCAGGATGCTCAACGGTTTGTCCTTTACCCATTCCTTCAGGCTTCCGTCCAACTCGAACTCCATTATCTAAAAATTCTTCACTTGAAAACTCTTTTTCTTTTTTTTACACCATATTCGTTAACGGCCCTCGTTCCCCTCGCCCTCGGGACACTTGTGTTTCACAACCACTAAGGCAATTTCACAACCGCGACACAACTGCCAGGCCGGCAGTGTTACGTCGTCTTCTCGTTGAATAGCGTTCCGCGAGCAGTGACGAATAGTGCACCAAACTAGCCGTCGTGTTATCGACAGCGGGCAGCTGGCAACTTTGCACGCGATATTAGATACGACATCCTTGTTCCTGCTCTCTTCCTCCCCCGTGTATTGTATAGATCTATAAAAACACTTCTCTCTCTCCCTCTCTTCTCTTCTCTGACGAAATCGAAGGTTTTTTTTTTGTCGCGGTTGAAAATAGTTTCAGTCGAATGGAAAGCACGTGGAACACGAGTCCAGCATGCCGCGCCGTTTATTTACCGTACTCGACGCTGCTCTAGGGTAGAGCAGTGTACCGCTGCGTAGAAGTGCACGAACTGCACACCGGCGGAACGGAAGGAAGAGAGGTGGCAAGGAGACGACGAACAGGGAAAGCGTATACCGATGCGTTTGGCGTTCTTTTGACGATTATGCTCGGCCGATGACTTAACGATGGAGAACAATTGATATAGTCTCTTGAGAACGAAGAAAACGTAACGCGTTTCCTGCACAACGCCGATAATCGGCGATGTTTCGTATCTTTGTCGTCAGCGGCGCTTAGGTCAGGTTAGATTTGGCTGAAAATACGGTTAGGTCAGGCTCGACCTCAGCCCCACGGCCTCGAATTCCCCTCGTTGCTGTACGTTTAAGACCTTTGCCACGAAACTGTAGATTCTTTCGGTGTTTCAATCGTCGAAATACCTTGGTCTAGTTCCACCGCCCTCGCTGTCCTCGATACTCTTCCCTTTTAGTAACATTCTATAAATATCAAATAGAAAACAATTTTGTTTCTTCCTCTCTCTCTCTTTTTTTCTAATTTTTTTTTTAAGGAATTTAATTGAGAATTATGAGAGAATGTTTGGTTTTCGAAACGATATACACTGTGACGTGCGTATATTCAGGAGAAAGGGCGAACGATGTTGCATTAATATTTTAGTAATCGAATTATGACTCACGGCTGCGGGGAAAGCAATGTTTCCTGCCTTATTGCGCTTTCTAAGGACGCTCGAAATATCAAGAAATTTCATTGTTATAATAAAAATGTATAGCGCGTTTCTCGTTCGATTTATGTACGTGTTAAAATGCGAACGTCAACGGTACATGCGATAGATCGAGTGAGATCCGATACAAAGAACCGGAAGCGGATGTGGTAACATATCAAGTCGAACTAATTCTCAAGCGGCGTTAAAAAAAATTGAAACATGCGTAAATTCTTCGACGTACAGATCATCGTTCTACTTTCAAAACGGGACTAGCTTGCACGTATCTACGCTTGCAATAAACGTATTTAGCCTTCGTGTTTTACTGTCTTCGAACAATGTTTCTATCCCTATTCGAAAAACACAATGATTCTTCTCCTTTCGAAATGCATGTTTCTGTGTTTATAAATCGAAAGATTCGTACACGCCGAAATATTCTCGCAAGCTAAACACTTGGCTGGTTCGTTTATTTGCTTGTTCACCTCGAACGAAAAAATACGGACATCCGTTCTATATTCGCGGCTGAAAAGGCTTCAGTTTACGCGCACGCGACCAGGCGAAGTAACTTTTTTTCTTCTTCCCCTTTCTCCATTTGTTCTGTTAAGTCAAATTTAGAATTATCCAAACGCGAAGATCACAACAAAGTACTTTCGTATGTTCGACCGCTGAATAAACCAGACACTCGAAAACATTTGTATTTTGAACCATCGCCTGCTGAATGAAACAAAAGATATAACCTGATTGGAGTTATAAACCTAACCTAACCGTTCTGAAAACGTAACGAGAATGCAGTCGGTTGTGTGTTCGACGGAATGACACTAAATTCTTTGAGTTTGCGCATCGCGAGAATGTGCACGATACCCTCAAACGTTATCATGAAATTCTGAGGATTCCTACTCCAAACATAAAAGATATACGGAGCCAATATGTGATATTAAGAGTCAGCGACATCTGCGAAAGAAATTCCCGCAACTGACTAATCAAGATAACCGTCTCACCAAAAATAATGAAATATAACTGTGATTCATTCGAACATATCAGTTTCGATGTATTAAACAAACGATTAATCCGACGCAATACGATACGTACAAACCGATATCCTATCTCATTTTAATCTATCTACGCTATTAAAGGTACAAAGTCATTGAAGACATTGTAATAGCAACGAATCGAAAGAATACGAAGGATGTGCATTACCGTCTTGATCATCTGTCGAGTAGGATGCGAAAGCAGGAAAAATCAATGTTCACCGGTATTCTCGCCGAGTTTCTTTGTCGGCAACGGGACAGCCCGATTCGGAGAATATCCTTTCGTGATTTCCGATACACCTTCCAACAAAAACCACTACGTACTCGTGTGCAGAGACATCGCATTATCACTTATCATAGCAATTTTCGCGTTAGAAATACGACCCGGTTCCTGACGACGCGCCTAGCAGACGACATTTTGCTTTTGACGAACGCGTCCGAAGTCCGTCGAGAGTCTCCGAACTTTGGCGACAGAACTGAATCGGCAGCTGTCTCGATTCGCAACGCCGCTCCGTGGCCGCTCCACCACCCTTCGTTACGCGAGTTATACTCAAACACCACTTTTTCTTACTCAAACACAAATCATTTACTTGCTTTTTACCCTTTACAGTTTTAACACGTGTTCTTTTTTCCTTTGAAATGTAGATTTGTGAAAGTTGGGAAATGACACTCGTACACGAATTTCTAAACAAACAGTGGTGCAAACATAGGAAACGCAAACAGGAATACAAAAGGAAGGAAGTTCATTTCTGAATGTACCTTTTTAAAATTATTTAAGATTAATTTAAAATAGCTAATCCCTTGGATATGTGTCGTGTTACCGGGTTATTGAAATATCAGGATACTGTCAATACTTAGGCTTATTATTGAACTCTATTAAATACTTCAGGTTGAAACAGGTATATTTTACATATGAATGAATGGAACGCGTCTGACATCATTCCTAGAACGGATGACATCAACATTTCACCGTGAGATTAGTACAGTCTCCACTAGCATCGGTCGTTCATATGGTGGCGAAACGGTAGCCTTCGTAGCCACTTGTTTCATTTGATGTCACCGCTAAATAAAGCCACTGACACGACCGGTAAATATGGGGACGATGTTTCTCGAGTAGCACCTATTCCATAATTAGATGCTTATTAAGAGATTCGTTGAAAATCAGTTTCAAAGTCCAATCTGTTATGAATTTTATCACGCGTTTTATAACGTGCTGCCGTCTTTTTGTAGCTGATTCCGTCAATTGGAAATTTTTCATCTCAATCTTGCAACTTCCTAGATTTCTCATCGTTCATAGGCTGTAACTTTTCAATAATAGCTTCTTTCTGTTTAATTATGTTATTTAAATGTTCTATTTTACTACGATAGTCGCTTTTCATCCGACGCATTTGAAGTTCTTGTAACTTGACACGTTTTTCAACAGAGTCTACTTGCTGTTTCGTACCTTTTCGAACAATCTGAAATTATAAATTATTTATAATTTATACTGTCTCTCTAATAATAATGAAAATACTTTACACGTACTTCTAGTTGCTTTTTTAAACCCTCCATACGACTAGTAATATTTTTTCCAAGACGATCCATATTAGCATTTTCTTTTTCCGTTTCACGTAAAAGAGTGAGCAATTTTTCCCGGTCTGAAACAATTCTTTCATACTCCGAAAATAATTCTTCGCAATAGGTAGTCGCTTTGCCTAATTGCTCCTTCAAAGAATTACGTGACACACGAGTCGAGCAAACAAGTGTTTGCAATTGCTCAATTTTACGTTGCGTACGTCTGGAAACAATCTATGTATACGTTATGTGTAAATTAAATATATAAAAATTATTTTAAAAAACGTAAGTATATAACTTACTTCAAATTTGTTTCATGATTTTCAACAAGACCCTTTAAATGATTCCTTTCGGCTATAACCATTATGAGCTGTTTCTCATTCTCCGGCTGAATCTCTTCTATACGTTTTATATGATTACAAAGATTTCGTTTTTCATTTTCATATTGACATTTTAATTCGTCTAACAACGTCTTACATTCTTCAATCGCGGTAGTATGAACAATAGTAGGCACTGTTTGTTGTTCTTTACTTTTTACTTTTTCAAATTCTTTGTTTAGAATTTCATACTTCCCTCGAAGGTTGCTCAATTCTGTCGCGATGGTCGTATGCTCCTTTTTTAACAATTCATTACGCCTTAAGATAACTTCCATTTTTAATTCGTACGACGAACGAATATCATTAGCTTCTCTTTTTATATCAACAGTTTCTTTTTTTAGAATATCGTGATGTTTTTTTAGCGATGCAGTATTTTCAACCAATGTTTTAATGTCTTTTGCATATCTATCACACTGTAATTTTTTTTAATAAATAAAGAAACATACTTTTTATGTATTTACCCATGCAGTAATGATTATTTACCTCTGATCTCAATTCTTCCACTTCTTTGTGCATAAGCTCATTTTCTGTAAGGATTTCCTTGCATCTGCTTCCAAAATCAGCCATTTCCCCTTCATACATGTGTACCAGCTCTTGTTTTTCTGATAAATTTTCTTGATAGGCATTCAAAAGTGGACCTAATGCATGAAACTTAATACCTCCCCAAACCCTATCATCATATTTTTGTTCTCTACTTCCCACATGTACAGAAACATTTTCATGCTTTGGGTCTCTTAATTTGTCTTGATATCTCTCTAATTCGGTATTTAACTGATAAACAATACTTTTTAAAAGTGTTATATCTTCATTTGACTGAACCTTCTCTGTTTCTAATTTCTGATTTTGCTTGGCTAAAACAACTTTTGCTTCCTCTAGTTCCTGAACCATTTGCATCAATGCTTCATAGTGTGAACATACCCTTCTATACTCCAATTCTCTTTGCTCTAATAAACTACCTAACTTTTGACATTCTTCTTGAATGTTTTTATAACGTTTTTCTAATTTATGATATTCATTAGCTATTCTTAATGCATCCTTTGAAACATGCTTGTCCTTCACTCTTGATGAAATAATACCTGCAATGATAAAATATAAAATTTTGATTATCATTCATGCAGATAAAAAATTATATTGCACCCTATAGATTGTATTATTTAAATTTGCATCACCTTCAACAAATGTTTCCTTTGGGGTATTATTTCCTTCACTTAACCTCCTACCTTTTTCATGTTCATACTGTTTACTTTTACAACTCAAAGATATTTCATCTTCACAATCATTTCTACCATCATCTGTCACATAATCTGTTTGATCCTTATGTACATTGTAAGCTTTCAGTGTATGTTTTGTTTTTCGCCTGCGACGACAAACTGGCTTATAAGCTATATCTTGACTACTCTTTGTACCCGTAGTCCTTCTACTACTATACTATGATGTAAACAAAAAGAATGAGGTTATGGTCATGTAAAGAATTTATAAAACGTCTTATTTTAATTATAAGTGCATTCAGTGAATTGCATTGTTAAAAAAAGTTACCTTCTTTTTTTCTTGTTCAATGCTACTGTCATAGCTGGCCATTGTTGTTTTTTATAAATTGGACACAATGCAAGTCTACGCCGTTACGCGGTCAAGAATATTCTAAACATTTGTAAACGCGATAACAGTCGCTAACATTGCAAAGTAAATGCATCACAAATTTATTTAATGAGAATATGCACGTGTGCATCTGTACACCCGTACATATTTTTATTAATTTCCAAGTGTGTACTCCATCCATCGTCATAGTAACTATTACTGAATCACTAAATGTACTAAAGGCACTCACCAGATGGTGTTCCATTCAATTTTCCTTTCTTCCCTTGCTATCCATTTATTTATCTACTTATCTACCAAGGCAGCTTAATAGATTAAAGTGGATTATAATCCACATTCTTTTATTTCCAAGTCATTAAAACATTTAAGATCGCGATAAAATTTTATTTGAGATAACCTTTACATTACAATATACTTTATATATGTACGTTGCGTCACACACCGTATGAAAATTTGCTTTATTAAAACACTTTCTGTGACATATTTTTTACTTACATATAATCTTATTCTTCTACAGTAAGCCAAGACATAATTACCATTATCAATTTTAATTGTCAATTGTCAGTCAGTATCAAGCTCTTAATGTCCTCGTTCGTTTCACATTATATCTGTATCTACACCAATTAAAAAACAAAAATATAATTCTACAAGGAAAATGGTTTTTGTTACATAACTGTTTTCTTTTTTAACAACATTTTCAACTTATTCAATATCTAAAATTTTCTACAAATTATAGCTTTTTCAAGAATGCAGAAACATATGGAAGGGATGAAAAAATATACGACGCATATTAAACACGCGGAAAATATTTTTTTTATTTTGCGTTGTAAGATTAATAAAAAAGAAAAATATGTCAAATCTCATTCAGAGAATTCATAAAACGAATTATCGTAGAAAAAGTTTAAGCAATAACGTCTCACCATCTGTCATTATTTGACGATAAATTATCAAGAAATACAAAACAAATCATGACTCGTACGCTTTCCAATTAAAAGATATCAATATCTTGGATATCGTACGCGGAAAAATACAATACGAGCACACTCGTGCTAATAACGATGAAAACGATATTATCCTATATCGATTAGAAAGGAAAAACACAAAATACATGGGTTTTGTGAAAGAAAGGAAAACGAATATTAAAATCGAGGGGAGGGATTTCGTTTGTAGACGATGCAAAGTTATTAGCTGTCGTAAATTCACTTTTATTCTCGAGGTTACAACTACCTGTGATAAGCCCTCGTGATAGCACCCACAAATGATTAGGCTTCGCCTTAACTCGTCTTTGCGATGTGGATAAAAACGTCGGAATTCGTACGAATGCAGGCAGATGGTTACGGTTATTTATTCGAAAATTTTGCATCCGCGATTGCGTCGTGTCGTTCCGGTTGAATACTTCTTCTCGTAAACAATACTGTTGCGCGCCACGGTATCATGTTCAAAGGTACACATAATGTATCTCGTATTCGACAGAAGTTCTCAAGCGGGGAACGTTAGAACTTTTGAAAAAATTCGCGCTTATATCGTACACGTGTTTGTATGGAGAAGAACCTTTATTTCCGAGGAGCACAGATTATATCACAGCAATGTATCATGATTTATGTCATATCTGGAACACGTGTCTTAAAATAGTATTCGCGGTTAAATTTGTTATTCATGCCTTTGATACTGTAAATAAAAAATACGTTTCTCTTGAGATGATTCACGAAACGAATTTGATTATTTTGCAGCGACGTTATTGTTGCTCTGTTGGCTCGTGTCTCTGACCAAGTTCAGTGATGCTGTGGATGTTGGGTGCAATTATTATCAGGATCTGACTGCTGCGACAACGTATTTCGTTTACAATCCCGAGTACCCGTACTCGTATCAAGGTCCACGATCATGCATGTGGACAATGATGACTGACTACCGCGTTAACTTGACCTGCACCACTCAGTTGCCATGGGTAAAAGCAAAGTTCCTATTGAAAGAATAATAACTGTCAAGAGTGGTTAGAATTAGCAAATGATTTTCACAGAGTAACAACTGCAGCGCTGACAGACTATCCGTTCAAGTCAGTTCGAAAACTACGCATCAATATTGTGGCGATGGACAGTTTAGTCTACTATCGGACTCAAGCTCGATGACCGTGAAACTGACAGTACCAACCTGGTCGACTGGTGGTCGATTTTTGTGCGAAGCTAGGGCAGTGAAGAGGCCACAGGATGTTGAGAATTGTCGATGTGGATGGAAGAATCCTGTATGCCATTTTTTTTGTTTTAATTCAATCAAATTTTTCCAAATAAATAAAACATCTTATTGACTATTATTAGACTAGAATCGTCGGTGGAACAAACACGGGGGTGAATGAATTTCCGATGATGGCAGGTATCGTGGACTCTATAAATCGAAACGTGTTTTGTGGAGGCACCATAGTATCCTCTAGATACGTAGTGACAGCGGGACATTGTATCCACGAACGAAAGGTTGATCAATTGGGTATCCTGGTGGGTGATTACGACTTGAGTACAGGTAAATGTTAATTCTAAATTTTTCATATTTTTTTGTTTCGTGCTTTGGCTAATTCTGATGTTCAGGGACAGACACGAATGTCACGAAGCTACATCGGGTGATGAGGGCCATTATTCACCCTAATTACGTAGGAGCCGGCGGAATGAACGACGTGGCCATGTTGAAAACAGACACGGTGATAGAGTTTGGTAACGAAGTTGGGCCAGCTTGTCTACCTTTTCAACATTCGCCAGACACTTTTGGCGGTTGTTTTGTTAATGTATTGGGTTAGTGTGATACCCGGTCATGCTTGACTTACGTAAAATTGATATTTCGCCAAATTTTATTAACGTTCACGTTGAAAAATTAGGTTGGGGATCGACGGAGTTCGGTGGAGCACCGTCTGATATACTGCAGAAGGTAACCCTAAGTGTCCTCACGCATCTACAGTGTTCTAAATTCTACGGGAACGTATCGACAGATCAAATCTGTACCTACGCCGAGGGGAAGGATTCCTGTCAGGTATACTTCGCTTTGAATTAGAGGAAAATCACAATGATCGATCGGTTAGGTAAATTTTCCGCTAACGTGGCAATACTAAGACTGTTTGATCTGTAGATGGATAGCGGTGGGCCAGTGTTATGGGAAAATCCAACGTCTAGACGACTAGTACTGATAGGAATCATCAGCTTAGGCAGAGGTTGTGCTCTATACGGCGGTGTAAATGTCAGAGTTGGTGCCTACATAGACTGGATCGTTTCGGTGGCCTCAGGTACAGTCTTACCTTATATGACGCAATACGAAAAATGAAAAGAACTCATGTTCGTTATGCAATTTAATAATTTGATTGTTTCAGACTCAACGTTCTGCATCATCGAATAAATAAACGTACTCATCGAGTCAGCTGGACACGACTCGATTCGACTCAATATCCATAGCGCGTCTGATCGTTCCGTTAATTTCGCTGACGATGCAAACACTCGCATTCTTATCAAGCGAATTCGCATATCAAGTCTCTTTTCAATACCTTCCGTCCGTGGAAGCGATACAAGTGCAAATGCATTTTTCTTTTTATACCCGATCATTACCGCAGTGACCATGCTAGAACAGTCGGTCAGCCGTTCGCCAATCTATTGCGTCGAGTTTAGAGACGTCGAAAGTTCTCCCCCTTAGAATCTAAGGATCAATGTGTACGCCTGCGAATACATACAGTATGCATATACGTAGTTAAATCTTGCTGCTTGAAGCAACTCGCTTCGTTTCACCCTCCCCTGACATCGCCGCTGGTCTCCTCCCTTTTCTACGTCTGTTTCTCACCCTCTTCAGTCCCGTTGCCATCGCTAATATTATTTGATGTTTACGTAAGAATGTTCGAACGTCGACGCCGGAACGTCTGTCTCTTGTAACTCGCTCAAATCGATCGTAAAAGCAGATTCTATTCATACGGGGTCTATTTTTATCAAGTTGAATTTTGTAAGCTGGATGCTCGTTAGACGAAATAACGTTTATGAGGTGTACAGGAAATGCAAATAAGTGAATACCTTCGGTCACGAAAAGCGCATGACATTCCGACGGAGAATATTAAATCGCGTTTCGTATAGTAAGTGGAATTATTCTACGATCATGCTCGGAATCTTTTTCACCGTCTATCCTATAATCGTGGAACACTTACACAACGCGATTCGCCTCCTCCTCTGGTCGTACAAGGTAGCCGTAGTGTGGCCATACGGGAGAAGATCGTCCCCTCTGCGCGAATATACTTGGTCCTTTGGCAACTGCCGTTACCCTGTTCGTAGATGGCTTGGAATTAATGGCGCGTAAACAATGTCTCTTCGTTATTAATAAGTTCGTGAATGAGGATGTGACGTGAGACACTTTACGAGAGGGAATATAGCTGCACTATGGTTCGCTTGGAACCGTAACGAGCACGATTGTCATCCTTCACCTGTGAGATATTCCAGAGGAGGGAAATGAGATTGATTTAACCCTTTCGTATACCACGGACGAAATTGCTTACTTAACGAATTCCATGAAATTTCTCGAACGTCTTTTTATTCTACTATTCAACAACTCTCTCTAGTACATAAGATATATGTGGACTACCTATTATTGTTAACGTCACATAGCCTCTAAATCGTCGTTGCTGTCACTATCGTTAAATAATTCGATTTCTCATTCGTTGGACCTTCATTGCTAACTGCACGGAATACCATGTGAAAACTGAAATTACAGGCTCGATATAAACGAAGGAATCCGCGTCGTTCCACGAACGACACTGACTTGTAAATATTGTATAACAGAGTGGCGAGATATATCGCGGTGGAAAAATCTGTCCGCGAGATAATTTGGTCTGTGGACGAGAAAGGGTTAAAGGTACATTCGACTGTATTAACAAGAGGAATATGATCGTAGGTTCGTAGGTTCACTATAAATAGACGACCAAGAAAGGGGGGAATTAATCGTGACAACCGAACGGTAATTCGTGTCGCAATTGCGTACGATCGCGCGAAATCAGCCGCGGCGGTTTCGTTCGCGGGAGGTATTTATTAAACAAATTGATTTCTTCGTTCACGATTCGTCCTTAACACGGTTATTGAGTCGATGATGATGGTTCGCATAAATGGTTGTCCTCGTCATTTCTGCACGAGAGTGGCTTGCGAAAATTCCGTGCCAGTTTCCGTGACATGCGACACGTCCTTACTTTAACCAACATTTCAAGAATTCGTTTCCCCCTGTTGTAAACGTTACAACAGACGCTCGCCTAACACTCGTCAAACACAACCAACTGTTTATAAACTCTCTCTGGATGATAACAAGAACGGTTATAAATGTGCGGCGAGATCGGCCAAAGAGGTCAGGGTGGGCTTCTAGTATAAACGTTAGATACCATTTGTATACCTATTTCCTACTTTCTATTTCTATTCCCCTCCCTAAATCGCACACCCTTTACAATCAACGTAAATAATATCATACCGTCATTTACGACTATTATCACCAACTCTCGCAATGATTTATCTATTATGCAACGCCGCTTGACCTACGTTAACGATCGTGGGTAACCTCGAGGGAGGTTCTTTCGAGGGTCGAAGGTCAGTAAAAGAGCGCAAACCGAGGAGTAGAGGAGAAGGATCGATTAGGAATCGGAAGGCTCGCCTATCGCGTCCAAGACAGCCAACGAAGTAGAGGAAGTAGGGAAAAATAAGGCGAATTCTATTTGCAAAGACGCGAAGGGAAATGTCTGTGTTGCACCGGGGGCGGAGGGGGCAATCGAGGCGGACGAAAATGACGGGGATTGGCTGCGACGAAGATCGATGTGCAACTTGTGTCGCACGCGCGCGCGCCCGCGCTCCTTCCTTCTCTCCCCAAACGTGTATGTACGTATTTAACATTGAACATTGTAAAAAAAAAAAAACACAGACACACAGAGCCAGACATAGAAGAAAGGAAAAGGGAAGAAGAGGAAGGAAGTTGGTCCTGCTTTTCTCTCGAGCAAAATTGTACGTCGTGGGGAACGAGTTTCTCTACTCCCCCTTTTGTTTCTACGTCGATTTTTCTCTCCCTCGAAGGAAGTTGGCCCAGTGGTATAGTAACTCCGGTCGTGTTCCTCGAGGCAGCGCGTTGCACAATCCGGTGTGTTCCGTTGGGGAAGAGAGCCCGCCGCGAGTCAGTTGGTAGTGTAACACAGCGGAGCGTAGAGCGTATGCGCCATATGCACATAATTACCACGGCCAATCGGGGATTGTAAAGCGGTGCAAAGCTTTGTCGTAGCGTCCAAGCTCCAGGGTCCGCTCCGTCCCGTTTGTTCCCTCGGAGTGCGTGCGTAAGCGCGCGCGCGCGCGCATAACCGCGCAACGGTGGTTCTTCAGTTGGATATTGACGTTCGTATGCACGGGGCGCGTTTGCTACAGAGGTCTGCTTCAGCGGAACGTACCAGCGACTGTGAGAGAGTCGAGTCTAGTTGACCGAGTGTGTAATTCAGAAGAAGAAGAAGAAGAAGAAGAAGAAGAAGAAGAAGAAGAAGAGGGAAGAATTTTGCGCGAGATTTGAAATAACGCACGCATTTCAAGAATCGAGACTAACAGAGAGGGGAATTCGACGAACGAGAAGAGAAGCACATATATCCCGAAAGCCCCAACGCGGGCTGGAGGAGTGAGAAGAAGAAGAAGAAGAAACAACGTGTCTCTGATCAACGGGGTCAAGAAAAAATAGCCAAGTTGGAGAGGAGGGAAGAAACGAAAGAGGGAGAGAGGCTACGAGAAAAATCGAAGCTACATGGCTCCGAAAATTGTTCGTTCTTTTCACCACCGTCCACACGTCTGTTGTCCACGTTCATGCGAACACCGCCGGTATAATCAGCGGACCGTCACCTCGAAATAATTTTCCAGAACGATTTTAATACCCGTGTTCCGCGCTTACCACACACACACGCGCGCGCGCGCGCGACATACACACTCTACACACACGGATAATTCGTCTTTATCGACGTCGATTCTCGCGTAACTCTCTCGTCAGGGGAAAAGAAGAGAGACGTTAGGCTCGTAGCGGTTGTAACCGTGTCCCCTCTACTTTACATCTTGAACGATATACGCTCGAGAGTTACAGGGACGACGGTGACACGAGCATTCGAGTTGAAGAGAGAAAGAGAGAGAGAGAGAGTGTGTGTGTGTGTGTGTGTGGTGTGTACGAGAAAGAGAGAGAGAGAGTGTGTGTGTGTGTGGTGTGTACGAGAAAGAGAGAGAGAAAGAGAGTGTGTGTGTGTAGCATGACTGGCTATGCAAACGATGCTGGCGATTTAGTAGGATCGACGTTAACATTTTTACCTACGTTTTAAGAAGCACACCAACTCGTCAGCTGTGTGTTACGAGGCTTTATGTCACACGCAATCGCGAGGAGTATCCACGGTGGACGAAAGAGGAGAAAATCGCGAGAGGAACGACGCCAGTTTGATAGAAACGTGAGAGAAAATCCTTAGATGGCATGCACAAGGACAATAATCGTGCAACAACCAACGTGAAACGTGAGCTTCCTTCGTCGATTCCCTTCGAGTCGTTCGTGTGATTTCATTCTCCCCCTGTGCCTACCTCGTGATAATAATAATAATAATAATAATATTAATACTAATATACGTACGACGCACGATATAAAAACCA
>NW_017100161.1:4425745-4432437 GCF_001263275.1 Habropoda laboriosa
AATAATAATATTAATAATAAAAAAAAACGGAAGAAAGAGGGAGAGGAAAACATCCCTTGTCGAGTTATTTTCCACGTTTCGTTATCAACACGGAACCGCGAGCTAAATGTTTCTTGTTCAGGCTCGCGAAGCCCTCTTTCGACAGGCAACCACTCGTCGTTGCAACAACCTTCCCATTGTTACGCCTCTCTACCTTCTTATTGCCGTTAGATTGTTATCCTCTGTCCGTGTTACCGTCGTCGATTCTCCGCCGTTCATCTGAAATAAAACCGCACCGAGTTGTCGAAAAGAACGAGAGAGAGAGAGAGGAGAGGAGAGGATCTTTCCCTCAAGGGAAGAAAATATCGCGAAAAATTTTTCGCGTCCGGTGGTAGGTACGACGAATTTCTCTCCCTCGCTGTGCGATTCTACCTACCCACGCCGTATCGATTATACTACTCGCCGCGTTCGCGAACCAGAGATATTTCAATCGTTGATTCTCTCAGCCTTGCCAGCTCGAGTGATTCGCCGTAATTCCAACTCGTATTTTTCGTTGATCTCTTCAAATCTCGTCCGTGTTACACACACATGTACATCTATGTATAGATACTCTTCCTTTACTCGTGTATAATACTTCTCACACACACACACACACACAGACAAACCAGGTGTGTTCACGTTCGACGAATGACATCGTTACATTTTAAACACACACGGAGAGAGAGAGAGAATACGTGTGACACATTGATCGACATCATTGTTGTTCGATCGATCAATGCTGAAGAATAATTGTTAACAGGGTGGAAAGTGAACGAAGGGAGGAGAAAAAGGGACAATCTCGTTCCGCGTGTGTGTCTCTCCCTTCGCTGTGTCGTACGCAGAAACGCGTCCGCGTGGGAGCTGTTCGAAAGACGAACGGCCGCGTTCTTCGTTAACCAGGCATGCCTTCCGCGTTAACCTAAGCAATTCTTTTTCTACACCGAATAATTAACTCGTGGATAACCGACACACGGTGTTAAGAAGAAGAAGAAAGAAAGGGAAGAAGCGAGAGAGAATATTCTTATAGTTAAGAAAAGGTAACGATCGAAGAGATCGTTGTTGGGCCTTTTGTTGAACTGCCGTTCGCCGTTCTCGTCCTCGTCTTCGTTGTCGACCAACGTTACCACGTTCGTCGTCGTTGTTGTTATTGTTACTGTTGTTGCTCTTCGCGATAATTACAGCCTGTTCGTCGCTGTTGCCCCCCCCCCCTCTCTCTCTATCTCTCTCTCTCTCTCTGTTGTCGCTGATCCTTCGAAGAGAGAGAGAAGAAAAAAGTCGGTTACGTGTTTCTTTTTTTATACAAACCGTTGTCGCGAGATCCGTCGAGTTGCTGATTATTTAAATACGACTTAGAAAAAGAAAAGACAGGGAGAAGGAAAAAGAGAGGAAGTTCGAAGGGAAGAAAGATTTGTAACGTTTTCGCTGGTTAATGCGCAATATCGCAAGAGAAGCGGAAGAACACGGTGAAACGTGTGACACGTTGGTGTTGGTATAGAGGAGTTCTGTAGCCCCGCGGCGGATCGGTCGAATTGTTTTTGTCGGTTGATAAAGAAAACAGAAGGTCGCAAATTGAAGAATGGTAGTCAAGAACGAGAACACCAGGAATGGGCATGAGCTGGCTCCGTTGAACGAGGAACGTCAGGCTGGCCAGAACGTGACAATCGTTGTGTCCGGAACTCAAAATGTTGCTGCTGGCAGTCAAGAGACTAAAGAGGAGAACAGAGCAGAATGGAGCGGCAAAATGCAATTTTTCCTCAGTATTATTGGCTACAGCGTGGGACTTGGGAATATCTGGAGGTTCCCTTACCTGTGCCAACAGAACGGTGGAGGTAAGTCAATTTCGAAATGATAATTTACCGGAAGTGACGCTAACAATCGCGTCAGAGTAAAGAAACTGTGTTTTATTTGTCTTGGAATAAGATTGCGTCGATCGTCGTAAGTTGGGTATAAAACGTTTCACGACCAGGCGTTGTTTATCCTGAAAATTTTAAGTAGCTCACAGGAAATCTGCATTATTCAACAATTGCTTAGTTAATTGAAAAAAAAAAAAAAACAGTATTGCGATGCAATTCGAATCATCGCTATTGCATCAAATGTCATAAGTTGGCTATAAAACGTTTCACGACCGAGCATTTATCCGGAAGATTTTAAGTACCATTTTAAGTGCATTATTGAACAATTTCTTGGTTAATTGAGAAAAAGTATTGCGACGCAATTCGTATCGTCGCCGTTGCATCGAATGACAAGTTGTGAAACATTCCAAGAAAGATTCAATGTAGCTCGAACTAGCGATGATAATTAAATTTGCATAATTAAACAATTATTTAGTTAATTAAAAGAAAGAAATCGTCGCCGTGTAATTTACTTAATGTTCATTCTGACCGGATTGCAAATACCTTGCTAAATTAAAAACAAAATTCACAAGATGGAGCCTTGAACTGAAGGCTGGCGTACTCGCGAAAAAGTCTGATAATTCCGAGAATTCTATTACTATTCTAAAATAGTGGAAAAGAAACCGTGTCAAACTTGAACTTTAAAATCGTTCTCTCCTCTCCTTGAATACGTTCTTTCTAAAATAGAAGTTGATCTGAGAGACCGTTTGCATGAACCAATGGCTACGTAAAACGTCGCGCTGTTATACGCTATTTTCGGTTACGCTGTTCTACCACAGGCTCCCCGTCGTAACCGCTTAAAAACGTATATCCAAGTGTTTCCCGGCGTGTCCGCGGAATACCACGAAGGAGGACGGCGCCAAAATTGTAATATACACCTCTACCCGTCGAATACTGGTATCCTATTCCCCGCGACAAGGCGAGAAAAAAGAAAAAGAAAAATGTAATCCACGAGAGAGAGAGTCATGCGAGGAGAAACCCGGAGGAAACGATCAAATCTTATAAAATTCGGCCTTGAACCTTCTCTACTAACGCCCTTCCATCTTTCTATCCATGACCTATACCTCCGACTGGTAACTCGATTACATTCCGATGCGAACGAAACGGAAATACCCTACGTATCCGTGAAATAGCAGACAGTTGAATGTGGGTGTAATACGCGACGCGAGAGGGCGGGTGGGTGAACCTGCGAATGAAATCACAAACTGTCCGATGTTACGTCATGAATCATGGTTTACGCGAATGTTAAAACATGAACGCCTACGCGAATTTCGTCGTGGAAGTTTCCATGTAGCTGTAACCGCGACGACGACGACGACGTCGAAAAGGAACGAGAAGACGATGGGATGGGAAGGAAGGAGGTTCTAGTACTGCGCAGAACGCAAGAGAAACTTCTCAGCTTCTTTCTATATGTAAGATGTTCGTTTCGTTGTGTTAACGATCCGTTTCTCTGAGAACATATGTCGGTTGCAACCGAAATCAAGCCATCAGGATCTTCTCTAGTTTTAATGGAAATTTCCTCGCGTCGCGCGACACGACACCGATGTCGAGGCCGCCTGTTCGACACGACGCCAACGTCCGACGCGAACGTCAATCGATTTTTACCACTCTATCGCCAGGCACACGAACAATTTTGCCTTCATTAATCGGCTGACCCTCTCTGATTTTCGTCTTACAGGTTTCTCCGGTGTAACGTTGCAATTTTTCCTCTTTTTGAGTTAAGTTTCTTTTTTCGATCCTCGAAATACGTCGAACGAGGGTGGTCGAAAAGTATTCTGAGAGGTAATTTTGTGAAATAATTGGTAATTTGTCGATGTGTATGTAGAAAGTATCTTTTTAACCTTTTAATTCCCTTGTTATCTACGAAAAAAACATCTGACATTGGGAAATAAGATTGTCTCGACGTTGTTACGTGAGATTTTACGTTTAATCGAGTTTCGAGTATTAAGCTTTGGAACATGGTGGATAAAACGTTTGTTCATAAATAAAATGCGATTATATTAAAGGTAGAAAACCGTTCAAAATGCATTACATAGGTATAACAAGAATAACAGGGTTAACCTAACCTAACCTAACCTAACCCTCGGTACGCAATCTGAGTCGTCGACGACTCAAGCGAAATTTCACTCGTGCATTTATACCAAAAGAATTTGTATTTTTATTAGAAGAAATTTTTTAAACGTTTAACTTAACTGAACAATTGCTACAACATAGTAGAGACTTCAATAGATATCTCAGAATTTTCCTACATTTTTCTGAAGTTCGTAACAGTAAAAAAATTAGACTCCAACATAAACGACCCAATTTACCTACCGAGTGTGAAAAACTGTTTACCTACGGAGGGTTAATTGCGTAAACTTTCGAAGGGTTAGAATAACAAGCAACAACAAAAAAAAAAAGAGGAAAAATAAACGATTGGCTGTTTAGACCGACAAGATGAGTAGAAACAGGAATTTTCTGCTCAGACAATTCGCCTGTGTAAGTAGTTCAGAGAGGCTAGCGTGTCTCGTGATCAAACAAAGCGGCCTTTTACGCCGTGGATGCGTGTAATCGCGGCAGTATCTTGTCGCACGTGACAGGATTGATCAATAATTCGTCGCGTAATGACATTCGAAATACCTTTTCCCTCCAGCAGGAGTGCGCACATGATAAAAGAAAGCGGAAGGAAAGAATGTTCTGACAAACATCGAACGTGTACCTGTACGTATGCATGCATATGTACGTACGCGTCACTCGATCAATACCGAACCAGACATTCCGGCTGCGGCTGCTTAAACTAGACTACCGCGAAAAAAAGAAACGGTCAGGGGGTGAGGGTAGGTGAACAGAGAATATCCTCTAAGCAAAAAAGGGACACGCACAGAGAACGTAGAAGGGTAGGGAAGCGGAGGGAAAAAGAACCCTGTCAAATGGGAGAGATTAAAAGAGAGAGAGAAAGAGAGAAAACGGTTATGCATTCATTCCATAATAAGGGGTCAGATGAACAAGAGAATCGCTAGAAAGGGTAGAGGGCGTGTAGGGGCTAACGAACGATATATTATTTTACCGGATGAAAGAGAATAGAAAGAGAATACAAATCTCGCTTTAGACAAACCTGAAAATAAAGAAAGAAAGAAAGAAAGAAAGAAAGGGAAGAGAAGTGAAAAACATGTTACCCACGTGGTGGAACGTTTTTCAGGTGCCTTTCTCATCCCCTTTTTCGTGATGCTAATCCTAGAGGGTGTACCCCTCTTTTTAATCGAGCTGGGTCTCGGTCAACGAATGCGACAGGGTGCCCTTGGCGTATGGAACACGATACACCCGTGGCTAGGCGGCATAGGAATAGCATCGTGCATCGTCACCTTCTTCGTAGCGCTTTATTACAACGTCATCATTACCTGGTGCTTCTACTATCTTTTCAATTCGCTCGAGGTGAGTTCTACTCCAATTTCACTTTCTTTTCTCCCCCCCCCCCCCCCTTGATTTTCTCGTTTTTTGGATCGATCGATCTCTTTACCACTGTTAACTTCGTCGATCAAAAATGGTCGTATTTTTTTACTCTCTCGACACTGTCGCTGCCACCGACGCACCGTATGCGTTCCCAAGTGTATATACCTAGCGTGTTATCGATATTCCGGTGGCAGTGAACGTATCAACGATCTCGTACATCGTTCTCCTAACTAACATATACAATTTATTATTATGTTTCATGCTATGCTCGTTTAGGCTGTCACGATTAAGTTCGGCGTAAGTACTACCTTTATCGATCACAAATTTTTCGTTTGCAAGCTGACTGCTGGTGGCTGGCTGGCAGGAGAGAAACTGGGATAGAATTGGCACGCGTCAAGCATGATGTAGTCTGTAAATGGACGTTAGAGTGTAAACGTTAGACGCTTCTATAAAAGCACGTTCTCCTAATTTGACGTGTGACATAATCGTCAAGTAGATTGGTGTTTTGAAAAAAAAAAAAAAATTTTTACAAAACAATTTCTTTTCAACGATCTAACGCAGGAACCGTTACCATGGGCGACATGTCCGAAGGTTGACGGGAAGCCGGTCGAGGAATGTGTGAAGAGTTCGGAAACTGCCTACTTTTGGTACAGAACTACATTGGACGCTGCACCGTCGTTTGAAGAAGGCCAGAGTCTCAAGTGGTGGATCGTCCTTTGTCTGCTGTTAAGCTGGATCGTCGTCTTCTTTATCGTGATGAAGGGAATACAATCATCGGGAAAGGTAAAGAGACACCCAAGTGTTTTAATTGGTTTTTCTGTTCCAAGCGGGACTGGGGTGTTGCACTTACCGTCGTTTCGCGATTCCCGTTGAGAATTGACTATTTCTCCTCCCTTTTTTCATCTCTCTCTCTCTCTGTCTCTCTTTCTTCCTCTACTATCCTCCGCGTGAAATCCGCGTCAGTCAAATATACTGTGTCGACGACTTATGTTTTTGCTTGATTTAAAGGTGGTATATTTTACATCCATGTTCCCGTATTTGGTGCTTACTATCTTTTTTATTCGTGGAATAACGTTAAAAGGTGCCAGCGCTGGATTGGCCCACATGTACACGCCAAAGGTAAATTAATCTTTCTATCGAATTAAGCAATTGTTTTCTATCGATATTTATTGTTTTTTTTTTTAATTGTTAGATCGAGAAACTATTAGAGCCGACGGTCTGGCTCGACGCAGCGACGCAGGTTTTTTACAGTTTCGGGCTAGCGTTCGGCTCCTTGATCGCGTTTGGATCGTACAACACCCCGGACAACAACTGCGTCCGGGACGTGATCCTGGTTAGCGGTTGTAACGCCTT